>NC_056576.1:6621933-6796940 GCF_018340385.1 Cyprinus carpio | reverse complement strand
ACTGTGGTAAGATCATATTTGACTCTCACATGCTATGTAGTGAATAGTGTCATCAATCAATTTCCATAAGACAGACATTTTGCATAAAATACAGTT
Organism: Cyprinus carpio; assembly: GCF_018340385.1. Taxonomy (NCBI): domain Eukaryota; kingdom Metazoa; phylum Chordata; class Actinopteri; order Cypriniformes; family Cyprinidae; genus Cyprinus; species Cyprinus carpio. The sequence continues at coordinate 6,796,844 of NC_056576.1, read as the reverse complement.
AAAGTGAAAGTCGTGATATTTTGCCAAGTATGGTAACCCATACTCGGAATTGGTGCTCTGCATTTAACCCATCCAAGTGCACACACACAGCAGTGAGAAGTGAACACACACCCGGAGCAGTGGGCAGTTATATCCAGCGCCTGGGGAGCAACTGGGGGTTCAATGCCTTGCTCAAGGGCACTTCAGCCATGGGATTGCGGGTGGAAGAGAGCCCTGTTATATTCACAATCTCCTCCAATTCTACAAAATCTCACTGTCCGCCTAGACAGACGAGCACCTCAGACACGCCTGCAACCAACTCTCTGGTTGAGACAAGTACAGACAATCTGGATAACACGTTAGGCTCACCAGCTATGCCCAGAAAGCAACCCTGCTTTGCATTGGCCGGGAATGAACACTCAGGTTCATGTCTCCACAGGTCCCCTGGAGGCGATCCTACGCTACCACCCAGCGTAATAAGAAATAAAATATGTATCCTGCGTGGAAGCTACGGACTTTCTGAGTGTTTTATGTTTTATGATATATGTTTTGTCAATATGATTCTTCAATCTTAGATTCTCAGTGCCAATTTTCCAGCATAAAACATATTATTGATTTGTTTAAAAAAGAGTGCTTTAAAATTGCTTTAAAGTGTTAGTTAGTTAAAAACACATAAAAAAAAACTTAAAATTCTGTCAGTAATTACTCACCCTCATTTCGATTTACTCACTGAAGAGTCCGAATTCGCTAGTTCATCTTCAAAACACTCTATAGAGATACTTTTTTTAAAGCCTAGGAAAGCATTTTCTCCCCCACCATTGAAAGCAACGCAAGCTACCACAAGTTTGTGTGAGATCCAGAACGGTAGAAAAACATCATTAAAAAGTTCTCACATGTAGACTCCCAGTGGTTATATACGCTCAACTTTACCTGAAAGCAAGACACAAGTGCTTGTTGACAGCGCCACGAAACAACAACCAAAAAGAGACGATTGCACAGAGTTTATTTACTACAAAGACTAGTCTTAAGCCAAAGCCGAACCATAACATTTGTGAAGACGTTCTGTGAACATGCGAGGGATATCGTCTTTTGGACAAAACAATAACAAATTTTCCAAACGTGGATGAAGCGACATCCACCCAGCGATGAACATGACGAAACAACAACTGTCACTAAGAATGGTGGGACGGGCCACCTACTATGGGTTGCTAAGGTAAAAAAATTTCACCTAAAGGGGATTCTTTTATTTATTATATTTATTTTTTGTGCAAAACAAAGCCCTGGTGTTGACGTACTTCATAAAAAATGAAGCGTTAAAACCAATGGAGTCCCCTGGAGCACTTTGATGTGGTTCTACCCGGTCTGGATCTTGAAGGCTCTGCGTTAGTTGCACGTTCAGCTCTCAATAGAGGTGAGAACAAAATTATATAGGTATTTATAATCATCAAAAAACTACTTCATTGCTGTGTCTGGATCTGAACGGAGACTTGCAGCTGCTGGACGACTACTATCCCGCGCGTGAGGGTGAGTGATTAACGACAGAGTTTATCAAAATTTAATTTGGCCAAGTGAACTAACACTTTAAGTTTGTGCTTTATCTTTGTAATAATGGATGAACAAGCTACAATGATCATGAGGGGTAGAGTGAAGCATACAAGAGTAGTGACAAATTGCTTCTCCTACAGTTTGAGAGATTGGGGGGACGATCACAGATGAAGGGTGTGCTGCTCTGACGTCAGCTCTGAGATCAACCCACCTCACACCATGCGCGAAAATGGATCTGTCATGGAATAAACTAGGACGATTCAGTGAAGCTGGCTGTCGAATGTACTACAGGACCTCACTGTAACCTGAGAAAAACTCAGAGGAAGAACCTGCGGGGGGAGATCATTAATAGATGAGAATCTGGAACCGTATACTGTATGAAGGTGCACAATAAAGTACTTTGTGAAAAACAACCATTACAAATACACAACACCAAAACAAACAAACTAATAACCACACATGGCACAAAGCAGGAACAAAACAGAAAAGCCGAGGTCTTGTTTGCAAACTTGAATACCGTTATCTCTGATGGGGGACCAAGACTGCATTTTCGCAGTCAAGATCTACAGGACAGTAAAAACATTGTGACACGCTTGTGGTTCCTGTGTACCTGTGTTAGACTTCCTGTGTTCATATGTCAAAAGAAAAGAGACGCCCTTTCAGTCTTTTTTTGCATTAACCGAAAAAAAACCTTTTGTAATTTGGTTGTTTATATTATACGTAGTTAACCCATACTCCATCAAAGACAAAAATTACAAAAGAGGAACCAGTTCACATAGGGTACGTGGGAGAGAGGTAAGGTCCAGAATGGACCTTAGCTGATTAGACACACCACCCTGAGTAGTACAAATCTACGCATTTTTCTTCTTCATTTTCTTCCCTGATGCACCCGGTCATACCTTCTCTCAAGTCTATTATTCCCATTCCCTTAGACGCTCAGAGGAGATGTGTAATATTATTTTTAAACTACACATGTAACTTATTCAAAAAAATGGAAATACATGTGTTATTCTAGTTGGCCAAGTTGCCACTAATGGTTAGGTGAATAGGTTCTTACATTGAATCAAAAGGCAGGCTGGAAGATCAGTCCTGTGCAGCGTCACATTCCTTTTTTCATTTCTCTAATCTCACCCAAAACACTGTTGCTCTCTCCTGGATCTTCACAAAGGTTAATCATGTTTAGGGCTAAGAGATTCAGTAGGCTAGGAAAGTGCGCCTTGGCGAATAGCGCCCACCCACAGTATTTTCCCACAAATATCAGGGCCTATGCATATCACTTTATGATTGATCACTAAATATACTCATATACATGCAATATGTTATTACAGGGTGGCTCTGTTAGTAGACATTGTTTGCTTTCACCCCAAACAGGTCTCCGACTTTCTGAGTCCCTGTGTCAGGACGGCACTCTTCTTGGCATGTCTCAGGGTGTAGTGCCTGGGTGGGGATTGCCTCTTAGTGCCGCCCCCACTACCGGATTCTCCCCACTAGTTCCATCACAAGACCTGCAGGCTCTGGCCAGGGGACACTATCCATCAACCGAAGGTGTGAATGTTCAAAACCCGTGAGCCCTGTGATGGACTGGTCTTCTGCGTTCCGGGATGTGAGTAGTTTTGTTGGCATAATTGTTGACGCTGGGATAGACGCCAGCTGCCCGCACACCAGTGCAGAAGATCAAGCAGATTGGAAAAAGGGATAGGATGTATATTACATAATGATTTATTCAGGAACTGCAATACACAAATCATATCTAACAATGGTGGTATCACTGCAATTTTTACTGTGTTTTGGTGATGGAGGGAGATAAACCTTGTAAACACACAAACACAATCACGTCCCCTATCCCTTACTAGTGACAGATGGAGGTTTGGGAAAAGTGATATGAATTAAAAAAGAGTGTGCATAAAGTAAAAGGACATTATAATAGAATATAGTAATCTTTCTTGAAGTCAACTATTGGCATTTGTTTTATGATCCTGTTTTGTGTTTATCTGACATTTATTGACCCTCAGTCAATGATTCATCAAACATGATTTGTGCTTAGTGTTTGTACTATACTTTAGAATAATGGAGTTACCAGATCTAAACTGATCTGACTCTTAGAGAAGTGAAGAGTCCTTGTTCATTGCTCTCCTATCAGGTTTGTATAATTGTGGAATCACGATGAACGATTGTGCTGGCCTCTTGACTTCAAAGCTGCTGAGATCAAACGCCCTTACACCCTGAGAGAACTGAATCTTTCCCGATCTTTCATGGATTAAATTAGGAGATTCTGGTCTTTCCGTGACACACTTTCTCTGTGCCGTACTGGAGGATCCTCACTGTAAACTGGAAGAACTGGGGTAAGGTCCCTATTTGACTCTCACACATGCATCACATTGATCATTGAAAGGAGGTATGTTGAAGTGTTCAACCTCTTCTTCCTGCTGCTGTGAGTTCAACTGACTGAGCTGTCAAGTCAATCACCTTTACCTTTATCAACAACCCACATGAGACAATAGTGCTTTTTAAAAGGGTCATACTGATGCACATTTCAGTTGTTTTTCCTTTTCTCTTTGGAGTGTTACTGTCAAGCTCCATAACCATAGCTCCAGGATTTGCATAATGGTGCGGCCTAACATGATCACGCAAAGAAAGACAGAAGGCGTAAGTTTTATTCTCCCTGTAGTAGTATTGTGGAGACGCTGTGTGTTTCGCGTTGTGAAAGCAAAATTACTTTGGTTGGCCTTCCACAAGAGAAACGATATCCGCTTTGTCATGCCTAGAGCGGATCCACAAGGCTGGTCGCTGAGGAAATACATTAACTTTGCAATTGTGGATTTGCCGGATCAGCTTTCACCATCAATGCAACACACCTTGAAAAAAGACAGTATAAGTCATTTTGATCACAGCACACCTCGCTTTTCAGATAATGAGCTTTGTAAAAATCGACGCGTTCCAGAAAGAGAATAAACAATAATGTACAGTATGTTGAAAATAATTATTGAAATTGAATAATCATCACCAATGGCATTAATAGCCTCAGAAAACAACTGAGCATTTGTAGGATTAATTGCATGACAGCTGCGGGTTGGAGCAGTTGCTTTAGAATCACAAGGAGTACATATCTCAAACAAAACAGGCAGATGATCAGAAAAAATAGCATCACAGAGTTCAATATTACCAACAGGCAAGCCATATGATAAAACCAAATCTAGTATATGTCCACATTTATGTGTGGGACTAGTCACAAACTGAGTTAAATTAAAAGACTCCACAAGATTTAAAAAGCTTTAGCCAGAGGCTTAGTAGGACAGCACACATGGACATTAAAAATCCCCAGCAATTAAAACCTGATCATATTTTGGCATGATTCCAGCCAGAAAATCAGAAAAATCATTTATAAAGTCCTTATTGTATTTGGGTGGGCGATAAACGACAGCGCGCACAGCATCGGATAAACCCAGACTTAGTTTCAAAACTACCTGACTTCAAAGCTGGCAAATAGGAGTAAAGATGGCAGAACGCCGACCAATTTAGGTGTTCTTTTAAAAATAGTTGCTATTCCACCTCCTCTTCCCGTAAGACGTGGAGATAAATTAAAATAGATACAGTTCAGTGGTATGTAAAAACTTCTGAAAAAAAAACACTCGACTCACCACACACCGATCCAGGTCTCAGTCACACAACACAACATGCCCAGGTCCTTGGAAGTGAAAAAGTCATTCAAAATAAAGGACTTATTAGCTAGTGATCTAGCATTCACCAAGGCTATTCTCACTGGAGATGAGTCTTTAAACGATGTTTTGCGGTCAAAATTCCGAAGGAGAGAAGCATCCACACCACCCTCTTCTGAGACAGGGTGGCCAATGAAAATTAAACCAGAGGCTCCTTATCTACGCCGATTACAGTTAACAGCCACTTGTAGACGGGATCCCAAGAGCGTCAAAGTACATACTGGCGACAATCCACATCAAGACCTGCTAAAATCCAGCCAGGATCGGCATTGGGGAACACAGCCATTAGCGTTGTTTACCGCAGCGTCTGGATCGCTTCTTTCTCCTGGGGGAGCATAGGGTCCGGCAGAGATAGGCAGGTAATCCACGCAGGTGCGGAGAAGGGGGCGAATTGTTTTTTTCCACCCCCGAATTAACTTTATAGATTGTCGTATTTTCCATAGCTGATCTAATGCCAAGAAGTGTTTGGCGATCATACACCAGTAGAGAGTCTGCAGTATTTAAAACAGTCGATAAAAACAAGACAAACATCCATGCAACCAGGAGCAAAAGACAGCTGGCCACACACACTGGCGCCATCTTTGAGTGGTTGGAGTGTTTTTGAAGCTGCTAGGAGCAAAAGACAGCTGTAACATCCTATATTAGTTTTTGTGAGGATATATGCATTCCTACCAGGACGAATTTAACATTCTACAATGATTAGCCATGGTTTACAGCAAAACTCAGACATTTTCGTCAGGCCAAAGAGTATGCCTACAGAAATGGGGACAGAGTCTTGTAATCAGGCCAGAAACACACTGAACAAAGAGATTGGAGTGGCTAAAAGGACCTACTCTAAAAAGTTGGAAGATCAGTTCACTTCCAATGACTCAACTTCATTGTGGATTGTGTTGAGAGTTGTAAAATCAGTTCACTTCCAATGACTCCTGCACTGAGGCGAAATCAACAACTTGCTAAAGACCTGAATGAGTTTTATTGTAGATTTGAAACCCCCCACACCCATTCTGACCATCTCCCTACACAACCATTAACACCTCCTGCAATACCCCCCCCCCCCCCCCCCCCCCCCCCGCAAGGATGATGTGCGCCATGTCTTCAGGAAGAACAAAAAGAAGAAAAGCACCAGGCCCAGATGGCGTTACATCAGCCTGTCTGAAAACCTGTGCTGACCAGCTGGCCCCCCATCTTTTCACAGATCTTCAACAGATCTCTGGAGTTGTGTGAAGTGGCCGTCCTGCTTCAAATTGCTCCACCATCATCCCCCTTCCAAAGAAACCCAAGATAACAGGGACTTAACGACTACAGACCTGTGGCTCTAACGTCTGTCGTCATGAAGTCATTTGAAAAACTGGTTTTGGCTTATCTGAAGGACATCACAGGACCTTTACTGGTCCCTCTGCCAGTTTGCTTACCGAGCAAACAGGTCCATGGATGATGCAATCAACATGGGATTGCACTTCATCCTGCAACATCTGGACAAAACAGGGACTTATGTGAGGATCCAGGATCCTGGTTGTGTGACTTTAGTTCGGCTTTCAACACCATCATCCCAACAGCCCTCCAGACCAAACTGACCCAGCTCTCTGTTCCTAGCTCTATCTGTCAGTGGATCACCAGCTTTCTGACAGACAGGCAACAGCTAGTGAGACTGGGGAAATTCATGTCAAAACAGCCGCTCCACCAACACTGGTACCCCTCAGGGATCTTCTCATCTGTTCTCTCCCCAATGCTCTTCTCCCTCTACACCAACGACTGCACCTCAAAAAGACCCATCTGTCAAGCTCCTGAAGTTTGCAGATGACAATACAGTCATCGGCCTCATCCAGGACGGTGACAAGTCTGCTTACAGACAAAGAGGTTGAGCAGCTGGCTGTCTGGTGCAGTCTTAACAACCTGGAGCTGAACACTTTCAAAACAATGGAGAAGATAGTGGACTTAAGGAGAAACCCCCCTGCTCTCCCCCCACTCACCATCATAGACAGCACTGTGGCTGCAGTGGAGTCATTCAGGTTCCTGGGAACCACCATCTCTCAGGACCTGAAGTGGGACAATCACATTGACTCCATTGTTAAAAAGGCCCAACAAAGGTTGTACTTCCTTTGCCAGCTGAGGAAGTTTAACCTGCCACAGGAGCTGCTGAAACAGTTCTACTCAGCTGTCATTGAGTCTGTCCTGTGTACTTCAATAACTGTCTGGTTTGGTTCAGCTATAAAATCAGACATCAGAAGACTACAGAGAATGGTTCGCACTGCTGAAAGAATTATTGGTGCTTCCCCTGGCCACCCTTAAAGAACTGTATACACCCAGATTAAGGAAAAGGGCTCAGAAAATCAATCTGGATCCCTCACATCCAAGTTACCCCCTTTTTGAAATTTTGCCATCTGGCCGGCGCTTCATAGCCGCAAATCCCATGACAGCCAGACACAAAAACAGTTTCTTCCCCCAGGCAATCTACCTCACAAACAGTTAAATGTTCCCCACTTATGCAATAAAAATGTGCCACATCCTTATATTTATTTGTTACCCTTCCATCCTAGTACATCCCTGCATCTCGCTCTATTCTATTCCATTATCATCTATAGAACAACTGTTCATACAGGTCCTTCTCAAAAAATTAGCATATTGTGATAAAAGTTCATTATTTTCCATAATGTAATGATAAAAATTAAACTTTCATATATTTTAGATTCATTGCACACCAACTGAAATATTTCAGGTCTTTTTATTGTTTTAATACTGATGATTTTGGCATACAGCTCATGAAAACCCAAAATTCCTATCTCAAAAAAATTAGCATATTTTCATCCGACCAATAAAAGAAAAGTTTATAATACAAAAAAAAGTCAACCTTCAAATAATTATGTTCAGTTATGCACTCAATACTTGGTCGGGAATCCTTTTGCAGAAATGACTGCTTCAATGCGGCGTGGCATGGAGGCAATCAGCCTGTGGCACTGCTGAGGTGTTATGGAGGCCCAGGATGCTTCGATAGCGGCCTTAAGCTCATCCAGAGTGTTGGGTCTTGCGTCTCTCAACTTTCTCTTCACAATATCCCACAGATTCTCTATGGGGTTCAGGTCAGGAGAGTTGGCAGGCCAATTGAGCACAGTAATACCATGGTCAGTAAAACCATTTACCAGTGGTTTTTGGCACTGTGAGCAGGTGCCAGGTCATGCTGAAAAACGAAATCTTCATCTCCATAAAGCTTTTCAGCAGATGGAAGCATGAAGTATTCCAAAATCTCCTGATAGCTAGCTGCATTGACCCTGCCCTTGATAAAACACAGTGGACCCAACACCAGCAGCTGACATGGAACCCCAGACCATCGCTGACTGTGGGTACTTGACACTGGACTTCAGGCATTTTGGCATTTCCTTCTCCCCAGTCTTCCTCCAGACTCTGGCACCTTGATTTCCGCATGACATGCAAAATTTGCCTCTTATCCGAAAAAAGTACTTTGGACCACTGAGCAACAGTCCAGTGCTGCTTCTCTGTAGCCCAGGTCAGGTGCTTCTGCGATGTTTCTGGTTCAAAAGCACACGCCTGTGCACGGTGGCTCTGGATGTTTCTACTCCAGACTCAGTCCACTGCTTCCGCAGGTCCCCCAAGGTCTGGAATCGGTCCTTCTCCACAATCTTCCTCAGGGTCCGGTCACCTCTTTCTCGTTGTGCAGCGTTTTTTGCCACACTTTTTTCCTTCCCACAGACTTCCCACTGAGGGTGCCTTGATACAGCACTCTGGGAACAGCCTATTCGTTCAGAAATTTCTTTCTGTGTCTTACCCTCTCGCTTGAGGGTGTCAATGATGGCCTTCTGGACAGCAGTCAGGTCGGCAGTCTTTACCCATGATTCTGGTTTTGAGTAATGAACCAGGCTGGGAGTTTTTAAAAGCCTCAGGAATCTTTTGCAGGTGTTTAGAGTTAATTAGTTGATTCAGATGATTACGTTTAGAGAACCTTTTCATGATATGCTAATTTTTTGAGATAGGAATTTTGGGTTTTCATGAGCTGTATGCCAAAATCATCAGTATTAAAACAATAAAAGACCTGAAATATTTCAGTTGGTGTGCAATGAATCTAAAATATATGAAAGTTTAATTTTTATCATTACATTATGGAAAATAATGAACTTTTATCACAATATGCTGATTTTTTGAGAAGGACCTGTACAATTTATTTATTTTTCTATTTATTTTGCAATATTGTTTTTTTTTTTTTTGTCTTTGTGTTGTTGTTGTCTCTGTGTACTGGAAGCATATGTCACTAAAACAAATTCCTTGTATGCGCAAGCATACTTGGCAATAAAGCTCTTTCTGATTCTGAAGTTTTATTCTGAATTATAATTGTTGTTTGGTGTCTTTCTGATTCATGGTGCGAGAGAGAAAAGAAATGGGGCAAGAGAAAAAAAAGAAAATGGTAATAGACACGAACGTGAATGACAAGTTAAACCGGCTAACGCACTGTATGCGCACTGCACTCGTGATTTACAATTTAAAATGAACGGTCAGATTCTGGAAGATCTGAAACTGGATTTAAACAGAAGCTGAGAGCAGCCCGACATTAAATGCATACACCAAAAATAAATGAGATCAGTGCTTAAACAACAAATCACAACAAACTTGTTTGTCACATAAACATATGAATGAGATTATTATGGAAGCCTGTTTCCACTACTGAGTAATAAAAAAAAGGTAATTGGGACTTTTTAATCTCACAATTCTGACCTTTTTTTTTGTGAAAAAAGGTAATTGGGACTTTTTAATGTGGTGGAAACAGGCTTCCATAAATTGTGTATCTTATTGATAAATATGTAAATGAAAAGCGAGGTGTGCTGTGATTGGCCCAGCTATCCAGTGCGTTGTGATTGGCAGAATGCCTCAAGCATGTGATGGAAATGTTACGCCCCTAAACATATTGTAATGCCCTGTCTGGGCTGGGAGCAACAAGACATAAATAAAACCCCATTATAAACGTGATATAAACATGGTTTCTAGTCGTGTCCTCTTTTGGAAGGCCAAACAAAGTAGTTTCGCTTTCTCAATGAAAACAGCGTCACACACCGCGGCCTTGAGTGAGTGAAGGCAGGAGGTCTAGAGTGAGCCGCGGCCGGCTTGAGTGAGCAGAGGCGGGTGGCTTGAGAACGGCGTGGCAGGCAGATTCTACGAGGGAGCGTACCTTGTACTTGCAGCAATCATGACCCCCCCGGGCTGGACTCCGCTTCGTCCACCGTGAAAGCAGAATAGGCGAACCACAGTGCAAAGTTGATGTATTTTCTCAGTGACCAGCACGGATCAGCTCCAGGCATGATGAAGCGGATATCGTCCTCTTTGGAAGGCCAAACAAAGTAGCTTTCCCTTTCACAGTGTAACACACAGAGTTTATACGACATGGTGGCAGCAGCAACAACAATACTACAACGAGAATAAAAGGTACACCTTCTTTCTTTGCGTGAACATCTGGGCGGCGTTATGCAAGTCTTTCCACACACTGATGTAGATACAGTGATGTGAAAAAGTGTTGGCCCCCTTCCTGATTTCTTATTTTTTTGCATGTTTGTCACACTTTAATGTTTCAGATCATCAAACAAATTTAAATATTAGTAAAAGATAACACAAGTGAACACAACATACACTTTTTAAATAAAGGTTTTTATTAAGGGAAAACTAAATCCAAAACTACATGGCCCTGTGTGAAAAAGTGTTTGCCCCCTAAACCTAATAACTGGTTGGGGCACCCTTAGCAGCAACAACTGCAATCAAGCATTTGTGATAACTTGCAATGAGTCTTATCTATGCAGAATTGTTGTAATTCAGCCACATTGAAGGGTTTTCGAGCATAAACTGCCTTTTTAAGGTCATGCCACAGCATTCATCTCAATAGGATTCAGGTCAGGACTTTGACTAGGCCACTCCAAAGTCTTCATATTGTTTTTCTTCAGCCATTCAAAGGTGGACTTGCTGGTGTGTTTTGGATCATTGTCCTGCTGCAGAACCCAAGTTCGCTTAAGCTTGAGGTCACGAACAGATGGCCGTACATTCTCCTTCAGGATGTGTTCCATTTATCACAGCAAGTCTTCCAGGTCCTGAAGCAACAAAACAGCCCCAGACATCACACTACCAACCCACCATATTTTACTGTTGGTATGATGTTCTTTTCTGAAATGCGGTGTTACTTTTATGCCAGACGTAATGGGACACAAATCTTCCAAAAGTTCAACTTTTGTCTCATCAGTCAACAGAGTAATTTCCAAAAGTCTTGGGGATCATCAAGATATTTTCTGGCAAAACTGAGACGAGCCTTTATGTTCTTTTGCTCAGCAGTGGTTTTCGTCTTGGAACTCTGCCATGCAGACCATTTTTTGCCCAGTCTCTTTCTTATGGTCGAGTCATGAACACTGACCTTAACTGAGGCAAGTGAGGCCTGCAGTTCTTTGGATGTTGTTGTGGGGTCTTTTGTGACCTATTGGATGAGTCGTCGCTGTGCTCTTTGGGTAATTTTTGGTCGGCCGGCCACTCCTGGGAAGGTTCTCCACTGTACCATGTTTTTTTGCCATTTGTGAATAATGGCTCTCACTGTGGTTCGCTGGAGTCACACTTATTCACACCACTGTATGTGGGGGCATGTTAGAACAAGCCGTTTTAGGTGGGCGGGAACGAGGCTTAACTTTTAGAAAGAATATCTCTGGGTTTGAGACTTTAGTCTTTGCAACTTTACATATCTTCTTTATGCATCAAGAGCTTGTAACACTCCAAAGAGAAAGGAAAATTTGAAATCGCATCATATGACCCCTTAAAGGAGAAAATACTCATCAGTGGTGTTGACTGAGTTTGTCACATGGTTTGTCTTTAAGCATATTTAAAACGCCGATAGAACTGTAAACAATGCTAAAAATTATTTGATTTTCATCACTGTTGTCTTTAAATACTTTGTTGAATTTAGATGTTTTATGATCATGTTTTGTGTTCTGTGACATTTTAGACCTCAGTCCAGTGATCCCATCAAACATATGGGATTTGTGCTTTAAATTTGATCTTTATCTTTAATAATGGATTCACAGCTAAACTGATCTGAGAGAGTGAAGAGTGTGTCATTGTTCTCTACAGGTTGTGTGATTGTGGGGTCACAGATGAAGGTTGTGTTGCTCTGTCTTCAGCTCTGAGATCAAACCCCTCACACCTGAGAGAACTGAATCTGTCATTGAATAAACTAGGAGATTCAGTGAAGCTGCTTTCTGATATACTGCAGTAACATCACTGTAAACTAGAGATACTATGGTAAGATCTTATTTGATTCACACATGAAGCAAATTGTAAAGTATATTTGAAGTGTTCAGCCTCTTTCTGCTGCTGTGAGTTCAACTGACTGAGCTGTAAGACCCCTGTTGAAAAAAAATCAGCATGTACTGGTTAGGTATGTTTTTAAGCATGGCTGCTGGTTTGAGCTGGTTTAAGCTGGTCCTTAGCTGGTCATGGTTTGGATATGAGCTGCTCTTTACAAATGATCACTTACTGATTACTTATAAATGATTTATTCCATTACTGATGTTAGTAAGATAACCTATCCGAATATACATGTCAGGTAGTCAGTTCTGTCTACTTTTGGATTACTTCTATATTAATTTTGACCTGACTTGTTTATCACTGTTAAGGCCCATAACCAAAATGATAAAGGTTGTTCAATATTTAAAACAAACAATGGGTATAACCCAAACATATAAATAAATCACAGACATTCCGTTCAGCTCATTTCAAGGGTTCTGTCAGTGGACACTCATGCAACAAAATCAATGACGTACAGCTTAGTCAACAAGACAGAGGAAAGTTAGCAACAGAAGAGCATAAAAAACTAAGTGAAACGCAGACCAGATCTTCAGGATTACTAGTAACTTTCCAGGCAGGTCTTTGGGAAGATGATCGGAGCAACACTCTGCAGAACAGTGGACCTTCACATGTGGTGTAAAACACACACAAAGATGCATATCACTATCATTATCAACGCCATACATGTTAGAACAAAATATCTTATATTTAAATAGGTTAAATTTAGATGTTTTATGACCATGTTTGAGAGAGTGAAGAGTGTGTCATTGTTCTCTACAGGTTGAGTGATTGTGGCGTCACAGATGAAGGTTGTGCTGCTCTGACTTCAGCTCTGAGATCAAACCCCTCACACCTGAGAGAACTGAATCTATCTGTGAATAAACTAAGAGATTCAGTGAAGCTGCTTTCTGATGTACTACAGAATCCTCACTGTAAACTGGAGAAACTGTGTGGTAAGATCATATATTTGACTCTCACACGTGCTATATAGTGAATAGTGTGATCAATTAAAACAGATTTTGCATAGGACAGGCATTTTGCATAATATACAGATGTAGTGCATATAAGAAATATAATTTATCTTGCTTGAATAAGACTTTGGATGTTTTTGTGATTATGTATTGTGTTTTGTGACATTTTTTTACCTCAGTCAATGATTCATCAAATATACTGATTTTGTGCTTTAAGTTTGTTCTTTATCTTTAATAATGGATTCACAGCTAAACTGATCTGATCTTAGAGAGTGAAGAGTGTGTCATTGTTCTCTACAGGTTGAGTAAGTGTGGCATCACAGATGAAGGTTGTGATGCTCTCACTTCAGCTCTGAGATCAAACCCCTCACACCTGAGACACCTGGATCTGTCTGAGAATAAACTAGGGGATTCAGGAGTGAAGTTACTCTCGTATCTGAAGGATGATCCAAATTATAAACTGGAAACATTATACTATTGTGAGTGTTTGTTTATTTAAAGTTTTTAAAATGACCCAAGTTCAGTAACAGACCTCCTGTGTGTGTGATTGGAGAGTGATTGGATTGGCGTTTTGTTTATGCACGTTTTGATGTGTACTGCTTATACAAATTTAGCAAATACATTCCTTATAAGCTTTCTATTGAAAAACGGTGATCTGTTGTCGATGCTTGAGGCTTAGACCTTTATAATGATATATAGTTTGTAAAGGTGAATTTTGTCCTGTTTCATTTAATCTATTCGTAAACATTGACACTTGCAAACAAAGAGCGTTCAGCGCGGCAGCGTCCAGGTGTGGGTTAACAGGTTAAACTGTTTAATTATCTGATGTGACTGATTTATGAATATATATGAATATTTTCATCTCTTACAATGTCTGAAACTGATAGTAGTTGTTGATAATTTACTGTTATTAATCTATGATCAGTTATTCATTCATATCTCTGGCTGTAATATGAATATACTAATATCTCTGGCTGTGTTTTTCTGAAATGGATCTGCTTGATGTGATGTGACAGCAGTAATGTCTCATACTCATACTCATACTCACTGTCTGTGTGTTTTATTGTAGACTCTCAGTATTGACACTTCAGTCCAGTTTCCTCAGGATCAGATGATGGTGAATAAGGAGCCGCTACAGAGACATCACAGTCACACAATCAGCAGAGACTGAAGACACAGAGGCACACAGCATCACACTGTCTCGTGGGTGTGTGTGAGACTTTACATCACTCTCTCCTTTTATACTGACCTATGAAAATGAGTGCTGAATATTAATGACTAAAACATGAAGAGAATTAGCTCACCATTGCAACAGTGTATGGTTTATCAGTGCTCCTCAAGCCATCTCAGATATTTTTCATAAGGATAATGTATATTTATAATGCAGTGCTAATTGACATAGCCTTTATCACTGTATAGAATACTGTAAAATAATATAATTCATTCTAATTCTGTGATAAGAAACCACATCAGTTCACAGAAGGAGGCTATTTCAAACACTCGATTGATGCTATAACTTGAGTTTGGATGTTATTTTTAATAATGTTATTATTCTCATATTTTGTTTTACTTTAATGCTGTACTATATACAATAGTGATGGGAGAAAACAGATACTGCTTTCACTCAGGATTAACTTATGGAGATGCAGATATGAGAAGCATGTCATCTGAAGGTTTAGAGCCAGTCACTGTGTCTCCACTGGTGTTATTTATTATATCTTTCCCAGTATTTCCGGTATTAATAGGTTAGGCTACATTTACTGTTTTCTGAAAAAAATTAACAATCTGAGCCCATTGTCAGATATTTGTTCCTTGTTTTAATTATAAATTCAATTTATTGTGGTCAATTTCACATAAAAAAATCTAATTATTATCAAATTCTTCCTTAAATTTTCTTTACTCTTCAAAAGGTCTTTAAAAGTCTTAAATTGACTTTCATAAAATCTGCAGACACCCTGTATATAATGGGACATTATTTAGTAGAGAAATTGGGAATGAATAAATTTCATTTGTAAGAATGTAGATAATGTAAACTTGTAAATATAAATAACTTTGAAACAGTTTTAGCTGAACTGTGTTCTTGTAAATATGTACAGTACACAGCATAAATGAGTACAATCCCCTCTGTACATAAGGGTAGTATTTACATTTCTGATCATATGATTACAATTCCTGAGAATAACAAATGTATGTATATGATGATCCCCAAATAACAGAAGACTTAGAAGCCCCTTACAGCTCTCTCTATTATTATTAGTCACCATTCCTTTCCTTTATTTTCAGAGAAATGCATGTAGCCTCCTCCCTTTTCTATAACTTTTATTCCTAGCCTTATTCCTTTTTCTCTTTGTTCAAGGTTACATTACATATTGGGTGAAGTCAGCAAAAGTGGGATACTTTTTTTTTTTTGGTAAACTGTATATTAAACACAATATATATATATATATATAAACAATATTTATGATTTAAACTCTCAACGTCTCTTCTCTGTTGTGTGTTTCCTTTTTCTGTTTTTCTTTTTTAAGGTTTTTTTTTTTTTACATAGAATATTATGGAAGTAAAATAATGACAAATGTCTTTGAGACAAAAAAGCACATTGAATTGCACTAACTGAAGAAAAATGGATTGCATTTTCAGGGCTGGCATCTTTAGGGGCTGAAATCCAATATAGTTGTATATTTAAGCTGTGAATATATCAATTCAAAAACATGTCACAACATTTTCATGATTAAAAATTTCAATTCACCTGGATGTATTCACCTTCTAGAGTTCACATCTGAAATATTCAATCTGTTTTTAAAAATATGATGTATAATATTCGACAGGCAGTTTTTCCGTCCATTTTATTTCACTTTACAAATTCACTTCCACAAATTCAGTGTTTTTCAAATTCGCTAGAAAATTTGGCATTGCACATCCAGGACCCGCAGGAATAGCAGTAGAGCACCGATGCATGATCTCCAGCTGCTGTCAGTCACTCACCTGCAGCTTTCATGGGCAGCCTAGAATATCATGCACTTACAACAAAATAAACTTCTTTATTGAATAATAATAATAATAATAAAAACCTCTTTGTTCTCTTTCTCTGTATCGTTGTTTCTACACTGGTGATTTTCTCAACTAACTTTATTTATAACAAACAAGGCCATAATCATGTCTAGAACATTACATTGTTTTGAGGAAAATATTAAGACCAGAACACTATATGGTAATGGTAAAGGAGCTAAATAAGATTTTTTTTGTGAAGTAATCAATCTGTACTGCAAATAATATTTTTAGCTATTTTAAAATATGCACCCATTATATTTTAGTTGTATTTCTAATATCTTGAAAGCACAAGACAGAAAAATGCTATTGTTGTCACAATAATTACGAATTACATGAATCACGTACAACTTTCAATTCAAAACAGCGGAATTTGATAAAAAAAAAAAATTAAATTAAATAAAAAGTCGAATAGTTTGCATCACTGGATAATACAGTCGAGCCGACTGTTGCTAGAGTAAGTAATTCTTACATTCAACATTAACAGAAAGTCAAAAGGGGGATGCATGTGAAAAGCGTTGGGTAATATTGAATATTGACCTATTGTGCGTACCGTTGGTGCTCCCTCTAACAGGGTATAATCGTTACATTTGGGGGTATAAAAAAAAAAAAAAAAAAAAAAAAGAACGACAGCAATTCACCACAGGCACGACCTGATTGGCAGCTGCCTTTAGCTGAACCTTTACGGATTACCTCCACAGGTGAGTGACGTCACCTCCCATACAAACACGCCCCATAGTGGCTTGACCATTGTTTTAGTACAGCTGATGGGCATGCAGCCATAGAGAATAATGGTATTAAGTATGGGGTCACAATAATAGATCATATACCTTTGGCCCTCACAATTAACATTGAAGAATTACCATCTACAGTCAGCAACAACAATGCTATCAGTGGTAATGTGAGTACTAAATTAGACTGGTCAGCTCTTTCTGAAGAGGATCTTTTGGCTTATTATGCTAATACAGACCATTATCTAAGTAATGTTTATCTGCCCAGAGAAGCTATTATATGTAAGGATGTCAACTGTCAGATTGAGGAGCACAAGAGTAATCTATGTGTCATGTATGATGATGTTGTGGCTGGTCTGTTGGAGGGTGGTAAAACTTCTTCAAAAACACAGGAGAAACAGGGCCTATAATAATTAGACCAGGATGGAATGAGCATGTAGCACCATATCACACTGAAGCTCGGGAATTTTACAAGCTTTGGGCCCCTGGCTGGGAGACCGAGGCAGGGCCCTGAGCTTGAGAATAAAAAGCTTGCCAATGCCAGATATAAGTATGTTTTATATCTAGAAATGAGCAAGCCATGAGGGCTGACTCTATGGCCAGTAAAATGATGAGCAACAATATTAGTGACTTTTGGAAGGAGGTGAGGTCCCTCAATAACTGTAAATCTTCCCTTCCTTGTACTGTTGAAGGAGTCTCCGGAGAAGGATAATGTTGTTGAAATATGGAGACAGCACTATAGCTCTCCTCTTTACTTGTTTAAAACATGATCCACATGTGGGGAGGGACTCTGCTATCAGTAATGAATCAATAAGTATTCTGACACCCCCCATGAGGTATTTGGTGCCATTTGAAATTACCTAACAATAAAGCATGTGGTATGGATTCAATAACTGCAGAGCATCTGGAAAAATGCCAGTCTTAGGCTTGCTTTTTCCCTTTTAGCAATCAACTTAACTGGTTTGTTGATCCATGGCCATACTTCCAGATTCAATGTTCTCTATTCTGCTTGTCCCAGTTATTAAGGACAAAGCTGGAAAAGTTGGCTGGCCTGGATAATTATAGACCTATAGCATTGGCCAGTATTTTATCCAAGGTAATGGAAAGAATCCTCCTTGATAGAGTGAGTGGGTACATCTCTTCCCCTGGATTAATCACTTTGGATTTAAGCCAAAACATGGCACAGACATTTGTATTTATTGCTCTCAAGGAAATAGTAAATTTGTATAAGTCTAAAAATCCACTATTCTCATGTGTTTTATTGATGCGCCTCCAAAGCATTTGATCGAGTGAATCACAAACAGCTTTTTACTAAGCTAAAGCAAAGGGGAGTCCCTGGGTATATTGTGAGGGTTCTTGCCTATTGGTATGCCTACCAGCAGATGCATATCAAATGGGGGGGGGGGGTAGATATCTGCCCCCTTTAGAGTGTCCAATGGTGTTAGGCAGGGAGGAATCTTGTCCCCTGTCTTATTTAATTTATATATGGATGGAACTGTCAGGGAGACTAATGGTTGTAACACTGGCTGTATGATTGGTGGCAAGCTGGTGAATCATCTTATGTATGCAGATGACCTTGTTACTTTTAGTCCGAGTAGTGTTGGGCAGCAGGAGCTTCTTAATATATGCTCTGATTATGGGGTGGAATTTGATATAAAATTTGATATAAAATAATCATTTGTTCTGTTTTAATATGCAGAACGAAACAGGATAAATTGCTTAATTTTCCTGTGTTCACGCTAGCCAATAATTGTCTTGAGGTCTGCAAAAAGATTAAATACCTTGGTCATTGTATTGCAGATGATATGAATGATAATGATGACATATACAGACAGTGTTATAAGTTATATGCACAGGCAAACACCATAGCACGTAAGTCTAGTTACTGTGGCTCTGTTCAAAGCTTACTGTAACACAGACACACTCTATACAGCCCATCTGTGGTCTTCTTACAAAAAATCTAGCATGCAGAAGTTACCTACAATGATGCAATGAGAATTTTACCTCAAGGGTTCACCAGAGGAGGGAGTGCTAGTCAGATGTTTGTATATGTAGGAGTAACCACACTGAAAGCACTTTTAAGAAATTTGATGTTTAAAATTTATGCAACGTCTGGATGAGTCTACTAACAGTATCATATGGTGGCACTCTCAAATCCCAGGCTTAGTGAGCCTGCTACAGGTACACATCCAGACTGAGAGTGCATTGGCTGAAATGTCTGTATGTATTTTAATTATTGTATTTGCTTTTTTCTTACTGTTTGTTTGTTTGTTTTGTTTGTTTTTATCTGTCCTGTCTTGCGTGGCTTTTGGACATGAGTCTGGCAAATAAACTGAATTGATATAGTCCCGCCCCTCACATTGATTGACAGCTTTCCGTGTAGACATCGGAAATTCAAAGGCAAGAGGAATTGCAATTCCATTTGAGTTTTGGCAGGTTCCATTGCACGATGCAGAGAGAGTAAAAAAGCAAATGTGGTCATTAATATTGCTATTTAAATATGACAGACTCTGTGCGTTCACCAGAGCGAAAATGCATACGTTAATGCAAGATTTGCAATCGCATTTGGATTATGTCACAATTTATGCGCCCACATGTGGAAAACGCAATTGAAAAAATACAATTTGTAATTCCTTTTTAAAAAAGTCCTGAATATTCTTCCACACAGATGTAAACAGGCCATTCCTCCGCTCCTTTAGAGGTCGCGCTGTGACACGGAAGAGACGCTCGAGCGAAAGCAACGTCAACTTCCGCTGAGGCTTCGCAGTGTAGCGTGTATTTGTCAGCAGTCTAGAATGTGTGGTGTTTCTAGCGATTGAAATGGATGTGGTTCTGTATGTTGTAGCCGCGGTTCTTCTGCTCTTTCTCATAGTGTTTGCTGTGAAACTCCGTGGACGCACCGAAGGTGAGATAACCCCTAATGTGATGTTCCCACTGCAGGGGGCCCCTTTCCTGAAATGTGTTTACAGACCCGATGATACTGTGTGAGATAAGACTGACAGTACACATGCTAAAGAAATAATGTGTTTATATAGTTCCACATAATTAAATTAAATTACAATATTTTCTAAAAAATGTTGACTGCATTAAATAGATTTTTTTGTAACCACTTTTCGAGATGTTACTTTTTTAAAACCGAATTCAAATTTAACTGAATATCACTTTTTGTAATAAATATCATTCCAGAGCAATATAACTTTTTAGTAACTTTACTGTGGGGCTGGTGGATTGATGAAAAATTTAGAGAAAAACAATAAATAAAATATATAATAATAAAATAAATAAATAAAAATGTTTAAAAAATAAACACATAAACAATAATATAATTATTTACTTAAAATTAACAATAATATTAAACTACCTAAATAAATAATTAAAAAGATATAGAGTAAACAATAAAAAAGTGATTAAAGAAATATTAAAGAAATAATACATATAGTGGTACAGCACTATAATGAGTATAAAAAAGAGATTTTTTTCATGATATATAGTTTAACTATTTAAATTTGTCTAAATTGTGTCTTTAAATGTGTTTATATGTATGTGAATTTTTAAATTATTTTTGGTTATTAGTGGTCCCTCACACAGAATGATTATATCTGGGGTGTTTGTGGCATCTAAAAGAGTAAAAACGCCTGTTCACAGACAGATCTCTTCTTTCAGCAGCTGACCGTGAGGAGCATCAGAATGTGGCGGTTTGATCGTCTGTATTTCAGCAGGTGGTGGTGGTGATGGTCAGGATGTGGAGTTTGAGCAGAGGAGCGTCCTGAGGGGGTGCATGGGCGTCAAAGAAACCTGCACAGCAAAGTGAACGTCCAGCGCACACGGCGGCCATCAGACAACAGTAAACTGCAATCATTTACTGTCTTAGTTTAACAGCTCTTCTAATAATTAAAAGGCAAGTTATTTTGTTGTTTTTTATGGTCATATATGATTAATTAAGTAAGGCATGCACTGGTCAGTTTTGCTTCCATGTCTTCTTTCAGATGTGAAGAAAACATCAAAAATACACTTTTAAGTGATTATTTTCATTTACTTTATTTATTCGCATCCATTCATTTAAATTTCAATTCAAATTCTTTTATTTGTTTTTTTTTTTATGTTAAGTTAACATGACATTTTTTTTTTTTGTCTATAGTGCTTATTTTCATTTACTTTATATTTTTTTTTTTGTTTTTTTGTTTTGTTATAATTTTATTTTATTTGTTTTATTATTTTATTTAGTTCTTTGACATTACTTTCTATGGAAGCCTGTTTCCCGCCACTGAAATCAAAAAAAAAAAATTAAAACCGGTTATTGCGACTTTTTTATCTCACAATTCTGGCTTTTTTGCAAGTTTATATCATGCAATTATGAGAAAAAAAGTGAGAATTGTGAGATAAAAAGTCGCAATTGCCTTTTTTCTTTTTTATTCAGTGGCAGAAACAGGCTTTCATAATTTTCTGGTTTATGGAGTGATTAAAAAAAAAGAAATCCAAAATCGCCCCGGAAGAAACTTTAACATGACAAAATCAAATGAGAACTTTGGCTTTGTCTTCGTTCAGATTTCTGTTCTGGGAATGTACACAAAGTGCAAATTACATAATTGCTTGTTTGCATATTTAAACAACATTTCAGAAATCTTGTAGGAATTGGCATAATGTACTGTGATTATTAATCCGCTGGGGAAAGAATGGTTCTTTACTCTCCTCACATGTAGTGCCGTGCCTTACGTTATATCACAGAACGCTTTAGACTCTAAACGGACTGGTTCTGTCTCCTCAGAGGACAGTCCTGTGGAAGCAGATGAGGATCAGGAAGATGGACAGCCGTCTGAAGAACGTCCTCCAGCCGCTGCTAAAGTCGGAGCGTAGAAACAGAAGAAGCTGGAGGAGAAACAAGCACGGAAAGCTCAGAGAGAGGTTACAGCACTGCGGCTCAATCTCACCCTTCACCCGTCGTATCAGGAGTCGGGTTTTTGATGTTGTTTGTTTTTGTTTTGTTTGTTTGTGTGTTTGATGGAGGGGTGGGAGGAGAGGAGGAAGATGCAGGAGCTCAGAGATCAAGAGAGACAGAAAGAAGAGGAGAAGGAGAGACTGCAAGAGCAAAAAACGGGTAATTTTTCACGTCGATATAACACCAGTCAAGACGTAAGACGTAACAAAACATAAGAAAATTCCATTGTGCAGAAATTATGCATGTCCTCTTATTTACTATTTCTAAATAAAATAGTGTGATTCTAAATAGACCTATATGGGCTTCATATCATCTGTCAGGTCGCATTCATCACCAGTAATTCTGACCGCGTGTCAGAGCTGCTGTATATGTTTCACTCATGGTTAAATAAGTGTAAATGTTTCCCAAAGCTGTACGCTCCTCTCTTTCTCAGGAGGAGGAGCTGCGGCGCTCCAAGGAGGAGCAGGAGCGGAAGGAGGAGGAGGAGTACCTGCGGCTGAAGGAGTCTTTTGTGATCGAGGATCAGGGAGAAGCAGAGGAGCTCAGCGAGCAAGAGGTGCGTCTCTCTTCCTGCGCGCTCAGCACATCTCTTTCCTTCCCCTGCATCACTAGTCATCTCATGTTGATGTGTTTTTTTACTTCCTCTGCACCTGCTGCAGGAGTGTCATCCAGTATGTGCAGGTAACACACTCGCGTTCAGAATAAAGCTGCGGCCGTTAATATCTCCACTGTCAGCCTACAGCAGAACTAGTTTTATATCAGCATGTATGGTATAGTAAATATTGGTTTAATGCCTTCTCTTGCGATAATGCGGAAACTTAAACACTTTGTGAATGGAAGATATTTTACTTTTTTTTTATATTTTAAGATGCTTTTTATTTGGAACTGAATGCACTTCATTAAATGAATGAATCAGTCTTTAGTTCAAAACGCTAGGATGAGTCAAATTTTAGGTTGCACTCAAATGTTTCAGAATAATAGACTTTAAACAGGAATTGTGTGAAAATGCATAGAACTGTATGGAGTTGATTTGAATGCTGTATTGCTCGGTGTGTTTATTAGCAGCAGCTGTCTCTTATACGGAGAGGAGACCGTGTTGATTTTGAATGTTGGTAGGTGAATCCTGGATTATGGACTGTTTTCTCTGTCTGTTCAGAAATCTAAAGTGTTTGCTGGAGGATTTGGCGTTTCCCCCCACTTCAGCCTGCGCACACAGGTCAGTGTTCATAGCAAACCTCAGCTGACCTTTGACCTCTGAACACATACTGGTGCCTTTAGATGATTGTTGACATGTGTTTCTTCATGTCAGGATGCTATTGGCAGACTGCAGGACCTGATAGCAGACGGCTCCCTGACAGGTGTGTGTGTGTGTGTGTGTGTGTGACTGTGTGTGTGTGTGCGTGTGTGTTTTTGTGACATATCAGGACACAACTTTGTATAATGGTCATGGTATGACACAGTGTATTACAAGGCTCGAGGGTGACTTATGAGGACATAACCCATGTCGCCCATTTTTCAAAATGCTATATAAAAAAAAAACCATACAGAATGAATTATTTTGAGAAAGTAAAAATGCACTAAGTTTCCTGTAAGGGGTAGAGTTAGGTGTAGGGTTAGGTGGTGTAGGGCAGGGGTAGGCAGGTTCGGTCCTAGAGAGCCACAGCCCTGCAGAGTCTAGCTTCAACCCTAATCAAAACAACACCTGAACAAGCTCATCAATGTCTTCAGGATTACTAAGGCTACAGGCAAGTGAGGGTTTTTTTCAGGGTTAGAGCTGAACTCTGCAGGACTGCGGCTCTCCAGGACCGAGCTTGCCTACCCCTGGTGTAGGGCGATAGAAAATACAGTTTGTACAGAATAAAAACCATTACACCTATGGAGTGTTCCCCTATGGACACATCTAATCCAGTGTGTGTGTTTGGTGTGAGAGTAGATCAGAAAGAGAGTGTGGTGTGGTGTGTGTGAGAAAAGTGGTGGTTGTGGGTGAGAAATTAGAGAGAGGTAGTGTGGGTGTGTGTGTTGTGTGCGGGGTGTGTGTGTGTGAGAGAGAAATTGAGTGTGGGTGCGAGTGAGGTTGTGTGGTGTGTGTGAGAAAGAAGAGAGTGTTGTGTGTGAGAGAGAGTAGAGAGTGTGTGTGTGGGTGTAGTTGTGTGGTGTGTGTGTTTCGTGGTGTGTGTGTTTGTGTTGTGTGTGTGCAAGTGAGAGGTGAAGTGTGTGTGTAGTGTGTTGAGGGTGTTGTGGTGAGGTGTGTAAGAAGAGAAGAGGAGAGAAAAAGAGTGGATGTTGCTGTGATAGTGGGGAGAGTGATGTGTCTGTTTGTGTGTGTGTGTGTGTGTGGGGGTGGTGGATGTGTGAGTGTGTGTGTGTGAGAGAGAGTAAGTTGGTGTGTTATAGGGGTCCTATACTGAGGTGTTGTTTGTGATTTAAGAGGGGGTTCGATGAAAAGTGTTGAGAGGTGGTGTGCTTTGGGGTGTGTGTGCCGTAAGGGTGAGTGGAGATGGTAGTGTGTGTGTGGTGTGTGGTGGAAAAGTGCGATGTGTTTGTGTTGCAAGGGAGGTATCTGTGCGGGGTGAAAAGAGAGGAGATGTGGGGGTGTTGGTTGGATGTGCTGTGTGTGTGAGTGAGAGAGAGAGTGTGTGGTGTGTGTGGAGAGAGAGTGTGTGTGTGGTGAGAGAGAGAGAGAGTGTGAGTGATGTGTGTGAGAGAGAGAGTGTTTGTGTGTGTTGTGACAGAGGTGGTGTGTGTGTTTTGGTGTGTGATGTGTGAGAACAAGAGAAGTGTGGGTGGTTGGGGGACTGATGCTGTGTGATTGATGTTGTGTGGGTGTGGTTGACCCGAGTGGAGTGTGTGTGAGAGAGTGTTTCGGGTGCAGAGATGTGTGTGATGTGTGGGGTGTGGTGTGGTGACAGAGGGTGGTTTTGTTGGGTGGAGAAAGACATGTGGGGTGATTATGTGATGTGTGTGTGTGTGTGTTGTGTGGTATAACCAGAGTGTTGTCTATGTAGACAGAAAGATTTATTGTGTGTTTAGTTTGTGTGTGTGAAGACTATCAGGCTATCTATTATTTTAGATAAGTTAAGATTAAATGACTGAAGTGTTGTTATTAAGTATTGTATTATTTGAGTATTATCGTTTTTATTACGTATTTTGGATCCAGTTTTTATTTTGAGTAGTTCTTCAGTTCTCTATTTTATTTTTAAAAGCTTTGTTTTTTGTTCTTTTTTTGTAGTTGTTTTTTTAATATGTCTGTTTTTTTTTTAATTCATTTTTATATTTTAGTTGTAGTTATTTCAGTACATCAGGTTAAATCAATGTTGTAGAAGTTTAATCGCGTTAATGTTTTTTTATGGTTTAAGTGTCAGTTTTAGTTAACTTTAATAATTCTGGTTGTTTGTGCACTAGGTAGAATTAGGGGTTTTTGTTTTAATACAAAACACATCACGATCACGTTGTGTGTAAATAGTGTAATTTGTGGGTATATTTTAAATAAGTCATGTGGCTGTTTTTTAAGTGATCATAATGCGGTGTCATGTTAGACGTGGTTCAAGTTCCTCTACGACAGAATGAGCGCTCTAAAATAAGCCAACGTGACTCAGATCTCATGTGGTTTGTGCAGGAAAACCAGTGATCGGATGACCGGGAAGCTTTATTTTCATCACGGCCGTGAGGAGCTGAACGCTGTGGCTCAGTTCATCAAAGAAGAGGGGTGCCAGTGGAGCTCCATCTCAGAAGGTCCAACGCCAGCAACACACCTCATAAACCTTAGACGCCTGAAGCTCCCGAGTGCAGCGCTTAAACCCATCCAAACCCCCTGTTCTCAGCTGCAAGGAAATGTAAATAAAGCGGGGGAATGCATTATATCATTGACAGGGTCTGTGTCCCCGTCCACCCACAGCGTACAGCACTTCAGTTTCCTCAGCCTACAAGCATCATGTCTGATGTCGTCCCAAATCACTTTTCTGAAATAGTTTGAGGCTTTGGTTTGTAATACAAGGACAGTGCGTTTTCAGAGGCACAGAAGGAGATTTTATGTGATTATTGTTATACACACACTTTAAACAGATTCCCTCTGTCTGTGTATTTTCTTTTAAATGATTTTTAGAACAGCTTAGCTGTGTCATTTAAAACAACTCGTCATGGATATTTATTGGTCAGAAACTGTTTTAAACAATATCCCAGGATTTTCCTCTCGCTCTTGAACTGCCTTTCAAATAAAATGGAAAAAAAAGCACTAAAAAATAAATGACGATGTAAACAGGGCTTTTTATTGCTTCCTTTCTCATTTTTCTTGTTTTTCTTAAACTAGCTGGTCTTCTTTATTTTACTTCTACTCAGCGTGTTCCTGAGAGAAACAGAGAGCATGTACAGTATATTTATTCCTGCCAGGGTTTTATAATTAGTTTGCTGCTTGTTCGGGCTTGTGACACTAATTTCCAGATTTTCCCTGAAGGTGTCCAGCTTTTCTTTTTGCACTGATGAATTTTTTTGTTTATTACATTTTATTTTTTTAAAGATGTAGCCTAACAAATATAAAGCCAGAGTGAACATTAGATAAATCATAATAATAATAATAATACTAATAATTAAATGTAAGATAGAAATAAAAGTTAAATTAAAATTGTAACATTTTTTTTTCCCAAACTAATATAGTTTTTTTTTAGTATTTGCTGTACCTACAAATTAAAAACAAATGGCCTTATTTTTTCCCATATGTATACATTTATTACTAAAATTTACTAATAAAATAGCTTTCCCATCTAATAAGACATATTCATTGTAGTGGAAAATTAAATATCTTCTCAATAATACAGGTGAGAGCGGCTAAGGATGAAGTGATGATAATGATACCCCAATATAGCGATGTCCACAATTAAATCTACCAAATTGAGCAATACTGCTCGATTATTGATTTTAAGCATTTGATATCCGATGAGTTATTATTCTACGTTGCAGGACACAGGACACGACATCCGGTAACAAAAAACACGGCAAACTCACTCAAACAACAGGTAATAGTTCATTTAGTACAGTGTTAAAAGCTGAACGTTGAAAGCGCCTTAATCATAATATCATTTTTTAATTTATCTGATCTAATGTGTCCTAGACTGATCCAATTCTTATAACACGTTGGAAACCAAAAAAAAAATGTAATATGTGCGCAATGGTTGGCGTCTGACCGCTAGCTCTCCTCTGTGTGCGCCGAGCTGCGCATGCGCGCCAGTAAAAGGGTGCAGTGTGATGTACTTTCCATGTTGGAGCTAAACGCATGCTCTTCTCAGTGCTGTTCCGCGTGTTACTAATCCTGATACTTTTTATCACACTGGAGATTTTCTCTTAACACGACATCTTCTCGGAAATGCTCTGCAGACTGACTATCTCAATCGATTTGTCCGGTCGAACGCTTTTTTTTTCAGTGCGAAAAATCTTTTGCAAATCTAGCTTTGTTTAATTTATAATGCACGAGGTATTCTTGGAAACTGGTCCACTGCAAGGGTGATGCTGGTGTTTCATTGCTCTTTCTCCAAAGGTACTCTGTTTATGAGGAACCATTGCATTTTTTCTTTGAGTCACTTCTACAGAAGATCCATTAATCAGTTTTTCTCTTCTCATGCGCTCGTGTTGTTCTCAGGTCAGCATGACCCTGGCGTTGACCCCTGCGGCCGTGTGCCAGTGCTTCACGCTCGTGTCGCTGTGCACGTCTATCGCGGATCCCAACTGGATCCAGGTCCAGAACTGCTCCGATTCAAGCAGCAATCTCATCTACGGCGTGGCCTTCACACTGCACGCGTATCAGAATCTCACAGACACAGGTGTGATCCTATAGCTCTGTTTATTACTGTGAACACCCGCAGACCATCCCAGATCAAGATGAGTGTGTGTCTTCATCAGGTTTGTAGAAATGTAGCACTGCATCAGTGTCTCATCAATGGATGCTCTGCAGTGAATGGGTGCCGTCAGAATGAGAGTCCAAACAGCTGATAAAAACATCACAATAATCCACAAGTAATCCACAGCACTCCAGTCCATCAGTGAACATCTGGAGAAGACAAAAGATGAAACACATCCTGCATTAAGATGATTTTAACTAAAATAATAACGCTTCCTAAATTGAAAAAGTGTTCTGGTGTGAATCAGGAGAGAAATCTGCACAGATCAAGCAGCGTTTAAACAAATATGTGTCTGGATTTTGATGTGAGAGACAACAGGAGATGCACTTTTTCACTGGAGGAAGTGTTATTATGGATTATAGACTCTATGTATTTGAGTTAAAAACATCTTAATGCTGGATGTGTTTCATCTTTTGTCTTCTCCAGATGTTAACTGATGGACTGGAGTGCTGTGGATTGTGATGTTTTTATCAGCTGTTTGGACTCTCATTCTGACGGCACCCATTCACTGCAGAGCATCAATTGCTGAGACACTGATGCAGTGCTACATTTCTACAAACCTGATGAAGAAACAAACTCATCCTGATCTTAAGAAACCTGAGGGTGAGCACATTTACAGAACATTTAATTTTTTTAATGAACTATTTTTTTAAGCCTTTATTTGACCAAGTTAGTCTCTTGAAATCAAAATCTCTTTTTCAAGAGTGGCTTGGCCGAAACAACATCATAAAACAACAACAAACATCAAATAAATGTGACAAACTATACATAAAACATTGACTTAGTTCTATATTGTAAAATATGAAGGCTATGAATGCAATCCTCTGCATGCAGTAACTGTGTATAATGGGTTTTGTCTGGTTTTGTCTGCTGGAGGTCCGTTGGGTGGGCTGCACGGATGGGGAATGTGGCTGCTGTACTCTCTGGCCGCTCTCTGCTACAGCGCCGTGCTGTTTTCCAGTTCCTCTTTCCTGCTGGATTTCCTCGGAGCAGCGGTCACTCACTCAAAGCTGGTGACGTCTCTGCACGTCTTGACAGGTGCCTCCCATTGTCAATAATTGTCCATACATCTAGAAATACGTAAATTGTCCCATTTAGAATTATATTATTTTTGATTCCTGTTTCATAACTCGGTATGCATCAAGGCAAAACCAGTGTTTTTTTCATGCACTGGTCAGTTTAGCATCCATAACATGTCTCTGCTTTCAGACTAGTGGAGAGAAAACTTCTAAAACACACATTTGAGTGTTTATTTTATTGCACTTTATCTGTTTGCATCCGTGCATTCAATTCCAGGACATATCTTTAAAGAGTCGTTTCTCTCACAATCGGCAAACTTTACATATTCATATTATTTAAATAACCATATATCATACACACTGATTTATATAGCATTTTACTCCTAAAAACATACTGAAAATATGACAACAAAATCAAACAAGAGTTTAGAATCTGGCCTTTTCCAGTGGGGATGTATGCAAATGAGTGCATTAGATAATTAATCAGTCATTTCTAGCCGGATGTGAACCTGATGTTTTAGTAATGTGTGTTTTCTCACATTTCTCCTCAGCGTTCATCTGTGTGGCGGTTGTGTGTGTGTGTGTGGCCTGTATGAGTGTGATTGAGCACAATCTGCAGCGAGCGAAGACAGAAAGGCTTTGCATTTCTGCAGGAGAAAGCTTCTACATCGAGATGTTGGGCCTGCTCTTCTCCTTCATAGCGTGCTCTTTGGCCCTCAAGGGTCGTCCTGTAGCCATCAGGCCCCATGAGTATCTGAGCGTGGATGGAGCGGACTGCGACACGGAGCCTTTGATGGGTGGAGCTGAGAGAGAGAAGTAAACAGAAAGAGTTATGCACTTCATTTCGAATGACAGAAGAGCAAGAGCGGAGCTGTGAGAATGTTGGTGTTAGATCTCAGAGAAGAGCTGCTGTTAGATCTCAGTGAGCTATTTGTTGTTGATGGTTGTTGGTTTTGATTTTGTTTTTAATTGATCACAGTGTACAGGATCTCAACTAACAGGGAATGTTCTAAAAATGTTCCATGGAGGTTCCTTCAGTGTTATGAACAAACGTTCCTCCAGGAACATTCATAGAATGTTTGTTTTTTAATAGTGTTCTCAAAACATTAGCACAAAAACGTTGTTTATACATCATTTACTGAAATGTTTGAGTTGGGTGTTTTTTTTTAAATGTTACTAATTGTATCAAAAACATTCCGAGAACATTCAAAAGTAACGTTCCCGTAACGTTTGCAAAATTATTAAATGGAATGTTCTTTTAAACGTTTGAATAACCAAGAAAAAACATTTACAATTTTTAAAAACTGGACGTTTTAAATGTTAGGAAATAACGTTTTCATAACTTAACTGGAACATCAATGTACTTTGAATATATTTTTGTTAGCTGGGATTTAGAATCGACAGGAATTATTTATTTAATTACATTACAACAATCACAAAACAGTGAAAACATGTGTTTTGTTAAAACGTTAACTATGTCATTAATTCAGACTAATTGTGACTATTTTTTTGTTGATATGTAGAACAAGTTTTTCAGAATTGATTTGAAATTATATTTTGAAAGCACCACGTTGTTTTCAGATAATTGTTTTGACTCTATATTTAATTCTCAGGGATGAACTGGAGCATTCAGGGTTTTATCGCATAATAATCCATAAACTCAAATTTATTTTGGTGGGACTTTACAGTTAAATTCATGTTAATAATAAATGACATTCAGACATTAATAAGTGTGACTTAAGTGAGAGAAAAAATTTTTTTTCCTCCAGCTGCTGTATATGAATTAAATTCACATTTCTTCATTCTAAAAACATTAGTAACATCATCTAATGTTTCTTAAAATGGCCTAAATGTTGTGTGATGAGTGTGTTTATGGGTCATTTGCCGTGAAAAATTAATTTAATTCTACTTAATTGGTAATTCTGTATCCTGTTTGCTGCCTCAATTCAAATTCAGTTCATATTCAATAATCACCTCACTGATGTTGTGTTAGGAACCAACTCTATACAAACTATCTCAGTTTTTATGTCAACATATTAATCATCTTTAATATTCAGTTTATACATAAATAAGAATAATTCATAATACTCAATATAATCTAGTTGCCCAGGTTATAAAAAACTACAGTGTGTACAGAAAGTGGACTGAGACCCGATCAACATTCAGATGTGATCAGAGTCCTCTTTCTAGTCCACATGCAATGTGAAGGCAAACAGAACTGAACTCTTTTTCATTTCACTTTTTGACTCAAGTGTGAAAACGTACACATTCAGGGCTGTTTTTATTTTATTGGTGATCAGTGGCGTAATTTCTGTAGAGAAACTAGTGAACAAATCAAACATCAATCCTCAACGTGCCTTGTGCTTCCTGGAAGAGCTTTTATTTGTAAAGTGACGTAACTGAAAAAAGAGCTGTGAAATCTCCAGCTCCTCCATCAAACATCAACAAGCTTTAAATGTAATTTATTCATGAGTTCAACCTTGCAATTTTCTGTTTTTTTCTGTTCATACTGTATTTGTATTCCCTCTTTTAACCATTTATTTGGTATTCTAGTATTTTTCCTGGAATTATGATGTTGAACTCAACCTCATGTTGTTTAAACCTGCGTGACTTTCTTTCTTCTCATTGATTGGAAGATTATCAGTGAATAATGACTTAAATGTGGGTCTGTTCCACAGTTATTATTATAGTTAACTAACACTAAAATTAAGACCATTAAAAAACATTGTTACTTTGACATTTCAGATAGTTTCCCAAAAAATCTTATTTGTTTTTTTAAATTTTTGTGGAGTGTGTGGGATTTTTTGTGGATGTTTTTCTTTTTTTTGAATGTGTTTTTGATAAAATAAACATGAATTAAACTGAAATAAGATATTAAAAATGTAAACATATTTTATTTCAACTAGTTGCCTTGTTTTTGTTCTCATTGTCTAAAATAGCTAAAGCTAAATAAACTAAAACTAAGAAAATTTCATCAAAACTACAGACATTTGTAAGAATTTTTTTTTTTTTTTTAAATTGCAAATGCATGCATCAAAATGACTAAAACCTGAGTATTTGTAGTATTTCATTTGTTCTTATGAATATAAAAACAGACAAGTCAAACACTGAGAGGCTACTAGGATTTTAAAGTATAAATACTATGTATATTTATTATGTATATATAAATAAATACAAACACACACTAGCGCTCAAAAGTTTGGGATCAGTGAGACTTGTAATGTTTTTTAAAGAAGTCTCTTCTGCTTATCAAGACTGCATTTATTTGATCAAAGATACAGAATAAAAAAAACAGTAATATTGCAAAATGTTATTACAATATAAAATAGTAGTTTCAATTTTAATGTACTTTAAAAATGTAATTTATTTCTGTGATGTGCAGCTGTATTTTCAGCATCATTACTCCAGTCTTCAGTGTCACATGATCTTCAGAAATCATTCTAATATGATGATTTATTATCAGTGTTGAAACTGTTGTGTTTTTGGAAGCTGTGATTCTAACAATATACACTACAGTTCTAAAGTTTGGGGTCAGTGCATTTTTATTCTTTCTTTTTTTGAAAGAAATTAAAACTTTTATTCAGCAAGGATGTGTTAAATTGTTAAGAAGTGATAGCAAAGATTTATATTTTGAATAAATTCTGTTCTTTTTAACTTTTTATTCATCAAAGAATCCTGAAAAAAGTATTGTAGTTTCCAAAAAATATTTAGCAGCACAACTTGATAATTCTGATAATAAATCATCATATTAGAATGATTTCTGAAGATCATGTGACACTTTATACTGGAGTAATGATGATGATGGAAATTCAGCTTTGCATCACAGAAATAAATTATATTTTGAAGTATATTAATATAGAAACCATTTTTTTATATTGTAATAACATTTTGCAAGATTACTGTTTTTTTTTCTGTATTTTTGATCAAATAAATGCAGCCTTGATGAGCAGAAGAGACTTCTTTAAAAAACATTACAAGTCTCACTGATCCCAAACTTTTGAGCACTAGTGTACATGTATATGTTTAAGAAAAATATGTAATGTTTATATATTAAATATATTTATAATATAAATTATATGAAGATAAATATATACATGTAAATGTTTTCAAAATATATACTGTATGTGTGTGCTTTTATATAAATATACACAGTACACAATGTAAACAAAAAACTTTTATTTTGGATATTTTTCTATAGTTTGTGTTTATGTTTATATTTGTGTGAAGTAATTTTTAATTTAATGTAATATAAAAAAAAATGAATTTATGTTCCGAAGTTGATCTGTCATCACAATCCTGGACTGATCTTCCTGATGAAAATGCATCTCACTAAATGAACTCTGGGTGACTGTGGAATCATGGGACGCGGAGCTCCACTGTGCCTTAATTTCTCAGCTCTCTCTCTAATTAGACTCCATCCAGCACCTCGTTCTCCGTCAGCCTCCGTCACATGACACCAGCTTCTGCTCCAGCTGGATGGAGACCATCGCCATAGTAACCTTGAGAAGTTGTTGATGTCACCGATGAATTTGTGAATGGAGAGAGAGACAGATTTGATGGGTTTATTATAAGGTGATGTATTTTCTGTTGTCTTCAGTCTAGTGTTTGTGAGTTAAACTATGATTGGAGTTAAACTATGGTTGAAAAATATGTTATTTTGGTAATGATGTTTGTTTTGTAATGATATTTTATATGTATGTATTCTGAGGAAATGTACGTGCTGCTTCTGATCATCTCAGATGTTTCATGTGAGTTTGTTTTTAAAGCTGTGCATGCATATTATATCATCAGCATTCATTCTGATTTTGTTGTTTATGCCTGTTGGATTGAAGTTTACTGTTGCCAAACACTTATTAAATGTTTAAAGGAAGATAATGCTTTGAACAACACAGCAATCTCACTTTATTTGCTTTATTTTACTAATGGTAAGAACAGTAACACTTTCACTTTGTTAACATTAGTTAATAAACATTAGCTGATTACGAACAATATATGTTTTATATCGTTTATTAATCTTTTAGTTAATGAAAATACATTTGTTCATGTTAGTTCACAGTGCATTAAGGAAACACACAAGATATTTATTTAGAAATGTATTATTGAATGTAGGAATTAAAATGTATTGTTAACAAATGAAACCGCATACCTGAAAAGCAATACAGTTGCATTTCAATTTGTATGTTAATTATGTTATTTTTTACAGTTTTGTCTGTAATATTCTAGTAATCCTTGACTAGCTGGTTAAGGTGTGTTTAAGTAGAATTAGAGCTTAATTTAGACACTGTTAAAAAAAGAGAAAGAAAGAAAGAAAGGTTTGACAAAACTATTTAAAAAACATTTCATGATCTTCACAGTAACAACTCACCTAATAAATATAAAATTTAAAAATTCAAACCCATATGTGCATCATAAATAATACACAAAACATCATTTACACACCACGGGTCACTGAAAACCATCTCATTATTTACAAGACTAAAGAAAGAAAAATAAAACAACTCATTGAGATAAATTCTAAGAAGATTATGGTGAATGTTCCTAAGTGCAATTCATGAAAGTCTAATGATATTATTATTATTATTATTAAGAAGAGAGTGTATAATTTAAGACAAGTGGAGGAAAATTATTTGAGGATGTTTTTTGAGTAGTTTTTATTACTTTAGTTTTTAGGATTTATCTTTTGAAAAAAGATAGCATTCTTAAAAGAAATGTTTTTGTGAACACAAAAGACTTATCTTTATGCTTAAGTTAGAAAATAAGACAATTGCAGTGTTATTCTTTTTTTAGTGTTAAGAATTTTTCCGTCCCTGGAGAATCTTTATAGTATGAACTGATTAATAAACTCTTGTAATCGGTTCATGACGCCCTCGCCGAGCAGAAGGGGGCGTGTCCGGCCGCGTCCAAAAGGGGCGGGGCGCAGGTGGGTGTGTCTCTCAGCTGATGTCTCTCCGCTTCGTCTCTCCGTCGCGGGCGTCAGCGGCGGCGCATCGCGCGGCTTGACGCGTTCGTTTACGCTGCAGCATCCGAGCAGAAGGACAGACGGATCCGCGGCGAGACAGTGAGTATGAGGCGCGCGCGCTGGATGCTGCTGCTGCTGCTGTTGTTATGGAGGATGCGGATGCAGTGATGCATCGTTTTGCATGAGCGCTAACACGCATTATGTAATGAGAGCGGATGCTTCGTCCTGTAGTCAGGTGAACGCTGGACCTCCATTGTGCTGCTGCTGCATCCTCGTCTCTCTCTCTGTTAAATGGAGGCACAGCGTTTTATGTGATGATAGACGCAGCCTACTGAATGCATCCACGCGTCTGCTGGTTAGTAGCATCACTAGGCCCGCATTCACTGTCAGGTGAAGCAGGTGAAGATGCTTTTTAATGCATATTGTGATTCTGATGTAATCTGTTTGTGTACAGGCCTTCAGCACACTCATCACTGTCTTTTTCTCCAGTTGTGTGCGTGTGTGTTTTCTTGGAATTGCACTGCGGTGTGTGAGCGCGATGCATCAACACAGTAGTGTGTCATTCTGCTGCACTGCATGTTTACATCCATGCACAGATGTGCATTTGCGGTGATGTTTGTTATGCAGTGATGAGGTTATGCTGTGAATCCGATTGATAGAGCAGCTGAGGGTGATGCAATTAGGATGGCAATCTTTAATGTGTGTTGGGATATATGAAGCATGTGAGCGATGATGTAATGCCTGTGAGTGACTGACTGTGCTGGAGAGGGTAGTAGAGGCACGTGCCAGTGCTGATCTGATCCAGAGCTCTGCTGGACCAGTGATGCTACTGCACACCATCAGCAGCACTGCTCCAGCTGACGTCTCAATGCGCTTGCATGGATTTGGGAGGGAGTTTATGTGAAAACGATCATTGGAGGGCATGCATGTTAAACGCAGTTATGCTTGAAACACAACATGGTAGTATCGTGGAATTCTTCAAAGTGCCTCGGATGGCTGGGTAAATATATGGAAATCATCCATTTGCATTAAAATGCTGATATAGATCCAAGTGCATGAGACAAAAGAGCTGAGCAATCATGTTTGCTTTTTTATTTTTAATGTTGAATGTTGCTACAGTCTTACACTGTTCATTATATCGATGCATCATCGCCTATTTTACCCTTTCAAAGAAGTACCATGGTAAAATG
Organism: Cyprinus carpio; assembly: GCF_018340385.1. Classification (NCBI taxonomy): domain Eukaryota; kingdom Metazoa; phylum Chordata; class Actinopteri; order Cypriniformes; family Cyprinidae; genus Cyprinus; species Cyprinus carpio. The sequence goes on along the minus strand of NC_056576.1, from coordinate 6,760,548 downwards.
ATGGTATCAAGGTTCAGAAATCTTAATATGAACTCAAAACATTTCTTATCAGATAACCTGAGCTGCTTCACATTCATTGTATAGCTCTTAGAAGCAATCAGACCAACGAGAGAGCTGTGACAGTCTCAGTTAGTCTAGCACAATGCACATAGCAAGGTGATTTTTTTAATATATAAATAAATTAGATGGAATAGAATAGGTAAGTGCTAGTATTAATTGGTCAGGTGATGGCGAAAATCATCTAGGATTCTAGTGCAATTCATAAATGATTTCATGAGTCACACCAAGAGGAAGAGCAAATCAAGCATGCAATTATAATGAATGTTCAGTTTGATTGACATACGTGTCATAAGTGTGACATAAACTGCATTCACACTGCAAAAAATTGGATATGTTTGCAATTTATTTTTTATAAATGAAAGTGGCCACAATCAGAATTGTAGGTTCACACTATCATTTAGAAAAGGATTTACAATCACACCTCAGAATCAGGTCAGATTTGCTCTGTGTTTGGTTAATGTTTAACTCCAGAGATCGAATAAACAGGGTACGGTACGGTACAGTTTTGCCAAAACAGATCCGTGTTGATGTTTACACACTTCACAGACACACATGCGCTTCATACGACTGTTACCTTTGACAAGCTCCTCACTTTTTTCTTTCATCTGTTGGCATGAGAACTTGCAGTCAGTTTCTACAAGAGTTCTGATAAATGTTCAGCATGAGGAGCAAGCAGTTCTGCTTTCACAATTCTTGAGGGACGCACGTATGTTGTTTATTTACAACTGTTTCCTTTTTCTAGAAGCTGTCAGCATAATATCCATTTATTCCACTTGGAATCTTTTCGACTGTGTTTTTGATACTATACATGTTGTACATGCTCGTCCACACTGGTTGCATTTTCTAGTAATGCTTTGTAGTAATGCGGTGAATGTAATTTTATAAAGCAGCTTAGTTGCATTCCACTTCACTGCTTTTTTTTTGTTGTTTTTGTTTTTCTATGTAAACATGCACTACATGTGACTGTTGCACTTGTGTATTTTGCAGTGCCTAGTGCACAACACAGCATTCTAAAAACATGTCACTCAAGTTAAAAGTTACATTTTTCAAAAACCTTGCATTTTTTTACCCATTCCACTGCATTTAAAATGCAAATCAAAGTGCACATTCAGTGGCCCCATAGTGAGCAACTATTAGTTTACAGGAGATTTTCCCAAACTGGGGTTCACGATTAATACATTCTGAAAAATACAGGTACTTTATTGGCATCAGTGATTCATTGAAGATCCTTTAACATCCATGGAATCTTTCCATTGCACAAAAGTTTCTTTATAATGGAAAAGGGTTCTTTAGATTATTAAAAAATATATATATATATATATTCTTCACACTAAGGGAAAAAAATGGTTCTCACACTTTCAGCACTGTGAAAAACCACTATTTATTATTATTTTAAAAATGTGTAATTAAATAAATCATAGAAAGGACAAACTCTACACTACTCATCTCTTTTTTACACTTAAAACAATGAAATATTTTATTTTAAATAAATTCAAAAATTTTAAAATAACATACTAAAAAAGATTAAAGGTTTAATTTGTTTACCTGAATGTCATGTGACCATTAAGCAGCATCAGATACCATCATCAACATGCAAATGTGTTAATAAATTACTAAAATATTAACTTAAAATCTCAGGGGGACTTCAAGAATATATTTCAGCTCAGATGGGTTCAGCTGACAAATTTGATAAGATATATGATTTTATAAGATTGCTATTAAGTCATAATTATGAGATTAAAAGTCAAAGTTATGACATACCAAACCATAATTTATATTTTTATATAATTTGTTTACCTGCATGTCATGTGACCATTACATGACATCAGAGAACTGGTTGAAAATTCAGCTATAATGGGATTGGTTTACAAGAAAGTCTGGGAATTACGGTTTTTCACGAGTCATAATTGAGTCACATTAAGTCATAACTTAATTCTGTATAAATTATATTTAATAATTTGTATTCTGAGTCATAATAATGTTTTATTTGTTAACATGTGATCATTAACCGGCATCAGAATTATAGAAATATTAGCTTAAAATCTCACATGGACTTTAAGAACATGTTTAAGGTGGGGTTCAGCTAATAAAAATAATTGAAAAAAAAACAGTCAATATAATTCACTAAATCATGCGTTCAGCAACATTTGTTTCTTTAAAGGAACAGTTCATGCAAAAACAGAATAGAATATAATAGAGTATTAGCAAAAACAGAATAGAATATTCTAATAGAATATAATAGAGAAAGATAGTTTTAGAGGTATTTTTTTAAAATGTATATATATATATATAAAAAAAACAAGCAGTTAAGAAAAAAAATAGAGTGCAAGGGACTTTTTTTATTAAAAAAAAGAAAACAAATAGATAAAATAGAATTAGAATAGAGAGTGCAGCAGTTAGAGGGTCAAATAATGATGGAAGATTTCTGCGTAAACTGTACCTTTAAGAATTCTGTTATGTGGTGTATTGGGAATAAGGCCACTAATGCAGTGTGTTGTGTTGCAGTGTGTGTGTGTGTGACCCGGCTCACTTCTCCTTCATGCCCGTGTGTGCTGGCGCTGTGGGCGGCGGAGTGAAGCGCGTGAGGCTCCTGGCATGGGCAGCGTAGGGAGCGGGGCCTCCAGTCAGCGGCCCATCACAATGCGCAGCGTGGGAACCCGCACCACCCCCAACGGCCCACTGGCGGCCGCACTGCCCCCCGCCTCGGCCCGCCGCCGCCTCGATGACCGCAGCTTCAGCGCCGAGCGCATCCCCGGCCCCAGCACCAAGACCAAGGGAGTCTCCGCCGACGAGCACAGCTACAACGCAGAGAGGGATTTCCACACTAACACTCGCAGCCACGCTGACACTGAGCGCACCGCGGCACACAACGTCAACCGCCAGCAGACGCTCAACGGAGAGAGGCTGGTGTCCAATGTGGTGTTTGCCAACGGGGCACGGCGGGAAGGACACAGGCGCGGAGAGAGTCTGGACCTGTGCGGGAACAACATCGTGCTGAACAACGACAGGAACGACAGCCATCAAGCTCCACCGCAGCCCCCGCCGCAGCACAAAGACAAGAGCAAAGACAAACCTGATAATCACAACCCGCCCAACATCCTGCCCGTCTCCGGAAAACTCAAGCATGCACAGGTAGGCCAACAACGGCCGTGTTCAGGAGGAGATGCAAGTAGTGCATTGTTTAGTGTGTTTTGTAGTGGCACAATAAAGAACACAAGAAAATACCCAGCTAAGCACAGCAAACCCTTTAGCCTCACACCACATACTTTTATGGAAGCCCTCCTTTAGTGAATCATAATTGTGACATAAAAAGTAGAAATTATGAGATAGCTACTAAATCATAGTTGTGAGACAAAAAAAATCAAAATTGCGACTTAATCAATGTTAAGATTAAAAGTCATAATTTTGTAATTGAATTATGAGATACAGTTGCTACTAAAACATAATTATGAGATAAGAAGTCATAATTAGGTCATTAAAAGTTGAAATTATGAGATAGCTTCTAAATCATAATTGTGAGATAAGAAGATTATGACATACTAAGTCAAAATTATAAGGTAAAAATTAAATATTAAGTTGTAATTATGAGATAAAAGTTAAATTGGTGGTGGTTGAGGAGATCCCCCCCCCTTCCATGTAAAGCATTTTAAGTACCCAGAAAAGCGCTATATAAATGTAACAAATTATTAAAAGCGGAAATTATGAGATACAGTAGCTACTAAATCATAATTATGAGATAAAAAGTCATAATTAGGTCATTAAAAGTTGAAATTATGAGATAGCTTCTAAACCATAATTAGAAGTCAAGATTATGAGGTAAAAATTAAATATTAGGACATACCAAGTCGTAATTATGAGATAAAAAGTCAAATTGGTGGTGGCTGAGGAGACCCCCCCCCCACCCCTTCCATGTAAAGCATTTTGAGTACCCAGAAAAGCGCTATATAAATGTAACAAATTATTATTATTAGGACATTAAAAGCCGAAATTATGAGATACTGTAGCTACTAAATCATAATTATAAGTCATAATTAGGTCATTAAAAGTTGAAATTATGAGATAGCTTCTAAACAATAATTGTGAGATAAGAAGAGAAGATTACGACGTACTGAGTCAAGATTATGAGATAAAAATTCCAAATTAGAACAAACCAAGTTGTAATTACTATATGATATAAAAAGTCAAATTGGTGGTGGTTGAGGAGATTCCCCCTTCATTCATCATTAAATGTTGAAATTATGAGATCGATAAAATCGTAATTTTGAGACAAGCACTCAAAATGATGACATATTACATAACGATGAGATTAAAAAAAATGTCATTAAAAGTCCAAATTATGAGATTCAGTAGCTACTAAGAGATAAAAAAAATATGACATACTAAGGCAAAATTATCCAATTAAAATTCTAAATTAGGACATGCAAAGTAAAAATTATGAGATAAAGATGCAAAATTATGACAGAAACAATGACATAAGACAACACATCTATGAGATAAAGAGTCATAATTATAACATGATTCTTGACTATTATAATTAAAATTTTCATAATTACTAATTTCAAAATCTCATAAATCTGTATTTTTTTCATAATTATGCATTTTATCCCATAATTGTATCTCATAATTTCAACTTTTTGGGTAATAATTATGAATTTCATCTTAGTATCTTATAATTTTTATACTTTTTATAGCATAATTATGATTTACTAAACCATGATTTCTTTTCTTATGTGGCAGAAAATAGCTACCATATAAATGTGGCTTACACTTTTGGGATTGAAACTAGGCCTTCTTATTTTTTAAACAAAATGCAGAAGTTATAAGCAGAAGTAAGATGTGAGCTTCAGACTTGTTTCATTTACTGAATTAAAGCTGAAATAAAATTAATTAATAAAATAAAGAGAGATGTGCTGCTGTAATTGCTGCAAAAGGTAGACATACCAAATATTAAAGTTAAAAGTGGATTAAAACAGTACGACTCACTTCATCTGATATTTGTTGTGCTCAGAGCAACCATCTGCATGTTTCATGAACATTATGAAATGAAATCTTGTTTTGAAGGCAAGAAAGGTCAATATTTTCAGATCTGTCAGGAGTTCTAACAATTTTGGACTTTTGTGTACAAATGTAAAAACCAAAAATGGCATTAGAAAATTATAAATGTTTAATTTATTAAATGAATAAATAAATTATTAGAATAAAAGCTAATTAAAAATATCAACATATAGTTATTCTAAAATACAGTTTATATTAAAGTAACAAAAACTGAATTCTTTGATGCCACCATTCAGATGAATTTGTGTCTCTGCAGACCAATGACTCTCTGGTGCGTCCATCAGCCTTCAAACCCGTGGTGCCCAAGAGCTTTCACTCCATGCAGAACCTGGTGTGTCCCCTCCAGACCAGCTCCGGGACGGCCGGTCCGGGCAGCGGCGGCGAGAAGGGCGGTCCGAACCAGGACAGTCCTGGGACACACGGTGGTGCGGGCCGGGCCGGACAGGGCAGCCTGTCGGACTCCGGGAGGAACTCTCTGACCAGTCTGCCCACGTACACGGGCTCCAGCTACGGCCCGCCGCCCGCGCTCGGACCCCTTAGTGCCTCCACCAGCCACATCAACCGACTGGGCACCGTCGCCCTGGACAAACTGGACAAGCCGGGCTACCAGAACGGCCTGAGCGCCTCCGACAGTGGCCGCTCCTCCTCAGGCAAGAGCTCCTCCTCGTACCAGCGACTTAGTCACCTGAGCGACGCTCCCGCGCCCCTGAGACCCTCTCCGTCCTCCGACGATGTGATTCAGGACCTGGAGGAGCGTCTGTGGGAGAGAGAGCAAGAAGTAAGTGAGGTGACAGAACTTTGTGAATTCATTAGCATTGTGTATGTGTCATTCTGATCCGTGGTGCATTTTTTCATTGAAGCTAATTGGCAAGTATCTTGGTTTTGTTTACGTTTTTTTTTTTTTTTTTTTTAGTTATGTATTTTATTTATTTCTTTATTTAGTAACTTTGAATAAAAGTGTCTGGCATATGACTATATGTAAATGTGACGTACTCGCTGAGGCATAATTTTACCATGTGCCAACTGCAAAGTGCATTTGTCAACATGTTTTGTACGAATTGTTGACAGATTCAATATTTCACAATTTGAAATCTTCATTCATCTTTTTATTTATTTTATTTAATTTTCCATACAACATTGGATATTTTTAAATGCATTTTTTTCTTTAACTTTTCATACTCTGTTGGATCATTTTTATTCATTTTTCCCTTTAGTTTTGCATAAACAGTGGATTTTTTTTACATACACCATTGGATATTTTTTCATTTTATTTGTATTAATTTATTTATTTTTTAAATGGCTTTAATTTTGCACATACACCACTGGATATTTAAAAAAAAATGCATACACTGTATTTTTTTCAAAAATAATCTTTAATTTTGCATACATTATCGGATATTTTTAATTATTACTATTTTTTATATATTTGCATGCACCACTGGATAATTTTTATAATTAATATTATTCACAATTTTGCATGCACCATTGGATATTTATTTATTTATATTTATTTATTTATCTTTGCTTACACCATTGTTAATGCCTATTGAATTGCATTCACAACAGACCTGCTCAAAAGAGCAAAAGTAAGTCAGCGAGTTTCACTAATCATGAATAGAACATTTTCACCTGGAAAGGTCCTTTGGTTTAGTGGAAATGTTGTTTGATTAAAAATAGAAAGGCCATTTTTATGGTTAACAAGGTTTTATTCAGATTTTATCGTTCTAAGAAGTAGCATCAACCGCCAGTGAGGTCAGAAACATTCTCTATGCAAGTATGCAAATGCAGATGTGAATGCAAACACATTACATAGATTCTGTTGTGCATACATGCTTTCTACAGTACGTGCATTAGGTTATTATTATAAGATTTTCTTCAGATGTGCTGTCATTCATATAGCTGGACATAGAAGAAGTTTATGCAACGTTACATGACGTGAGCATGCAACAATGCATGAACTCAAGCTTGCATTGTTTGAGACTGTGTTTTGTGTGTTTCGGCCTTGCTGCCCTCCTCACAGGTGATTCACATGAGACGTAACCTGGACCAGAGCGAGGCGGCTATCGTGCAGGTGTTCGAGGAGAAGCAGCGCGTGTGGGAGCGTGAGATGGAGGAGCTGAGGCAGAACTACGCCGGGCGTCTGCAGCAGGTGACCCGACGGGCCCAGCGCACCCAGCAGGCCCTGCAGGCGCAGATCGCCCGTCTGCAGCAGGACAAGCGGCGACTGCAGGACGAGATGACACTGCTGCTCACTCAGAGAGAGGAGCTGGAGAAGAAGTGCTTGGACTTCAGGAAGGAGCAGGCTGATATCCTGCCCAGACTGGAGGAGACCAAGTGGGAGGTGAGAGAGACTCATATCACAGATGGAGTTTTAGTTCGATCTGTAGCCTAATGCACATCCGCTGCAGAAAGTGCTGTTCTCAGCACATCTACAGATCCTTAAATCAACCAAGTCATAATTATGAGATAAAAAGCCATAATTGTCATTAAAAGTCAAAACTATGACATACAGTACTGTCAAAATTATGGGATAAAAATTATCTAAATTAAGACATACCAAATCATAATTATGAGATAAAAATGTATAATTATGCCATTAAAGTTTGAAATTACGAGATAGCTTTTGAACCATAATTATGAGATAAAAAGTCAAAGTTATGACATACTAAGTCAAAATTATGAGATTTAAAAAAAAAATCTAAATCAGGACATACCAAATCATAATTATGAGATAAAAAGTTATAATTATGCCATTAAAGTTTGAAATTATGAGATAGCTTTTGAACCATAATTTAAGATAAAAAGTCAAACATTATGAATGACTAGAGTCTGAGATAATTTTTTTAAATTTGAAAATAAAGTTAAACAGTTTTATGATTATACAAGATAGCTTTTGAACCATAATTATTGTAGGATAAAAAGTCAAAATTATGACATATTTAAAAAAACATAACATAATTATTTAGACATGAATTTATTAAGGAGATAGCTGTTTGAACCATATTATGGATATTACAAAGTCAAAATTACGACATACTAAGTTCAAATTATAAAAAACAAAAAAAAAAAAGGACATATCATAAATTATGAGATCAAAATTCTATATGATCCAAAAAGTTTATATTATGCCATTCTTTTTTAAATTATGATGACATAAGTCAAAATTACTGAGAAATATAATTGTATGAGATATTAAAGTTATAATTAATCATTAAATTTTGAAATTACTAGAGCTTTTGAACCATAATTATGAGATAAAAAAGTCAAAATTATGACATACTAAGTCAAAATTATGAGATTTTTTTTTAAACATTTGAACAATAACAAATCATAATTCTTGAATAAGACCGTTATGATTATTACAAGATAGCTTGTTTGAAAACCATAAGTAGTGTGATAAAAAGTCAAAATTATGACATAGAGTTTGAGATTTGTTTGTAAAATTTGAACAATAACAAATCATAAAATTAGGAGTAATAACAAGTTATGATTATTACGAGATATCATAATTATGAGATACGAAAAAATTATAAAAAAAAAAAAAATCAAATTAGGCCAAAAAAATCTAAATCAGGACATACCAAATCATAATTATGAGATAAAAAGTTATAATTATGCCATTAAAGTTTGAAATTATGAGATAGCTTTTGAACCATAATTATGAGATAAAATTATGAGATTATTTATTTCTTTTTTACATTTGGACATACCAAATCATTATTATGAGATAAAAAGTTATAATTATGCCATTAAAGTTTGAAATTACGAGATGGCTTTTGAACCATAATTATGAGATAAAAAGTCAAAATTATGACATACTAAATCAAAATTATGAGATTAAAAAAATTCAGATTAGGACATACCTAATCATAATTATGAGATAAAAAGTTATAATTATGCCATTAAAGTTTGAAATTACGAGATAGCTTTTGAACCATAATTATGCGATAAAAATTCAAAATTAGGACATACCAAATCATAATTAAAAAAGATACATTAACTTGAGATGCAAAATGACATAGGATAACAAGACTTGAAGTGGGTTTATGCTTAAAACGAGCACAAATATGTGACAGCGGAGTCAGAAAAATCAACTTAATTCAAAGGCCCATTGACAGATTTTTTTGTTTATTTTTTTTAGATCTTTGTTAGTTTTTTTGTTTTTAAAGTTTAAATTTTTTTTTTTTTTGAAAGATGGACTAAAACTATGTCTTCTGTAAAATACTCTCTAGAATAAGAAGAAGACCTTAAAAATGTATCAGTGATTCTTATATAACTTCATAAAGTATAAATATTAAATATGTACATTCATAAAATCACTGTTGAAACAAAGAGTTAGAAGATTTTTTATTGTTTTTATTTATTTTTATATAAATTCACACACACTGTATATTTCACTCTTATTGTAGATGTTTGGTGCTTTTATGATTTACATATTGTAATTTAACCTTTATTCGGCAAGGATGTATTAATTTGATCCGAACTAATTGTAAAGACATTTATAAATTTAATTTACAAAAGATTTTCTATTTCAAAAGATGCTGCCTTTTGACCTTTTTTTTAACCAAAGAAGCCTGAAAAATGTATCATAGTTTACACGAAAAATATTTCCAATATTAACAACAATAAAATAAGAACCATTATAAATAATCGAGCACCAGTAATAATAATTGAGAAGCAAATCAGCACATTACAATGCTTTCTGAAGGATCATGTGACACTGAAGACTGATGCTGAAAATGCTGCTTTGATCACAGAAATAAATTACGTTTTAACAGATATTCACACAATGAAGTAATTTAAAATTGTAATAATATTTCACTGTTTTTACTGTATTTTTGATCCAATAGATACAGTCTTGATGAGTCGAAGAAACTCAAAAACTGTAAAAAGTCTTAATTATTCCAAACTTTTGACCAGTATTGTATAGCAACAAATATTTATATTTTTATAGCAACAAATATTAGTAGATATGTGGTGAAATGTCATCTATAATATGGCAAAATATTAGTTTTCCTTTTTTTTTTTTTTTAGTCTTTCACTATAAATATCTAGATAGCTTTGACTGCACAGGAGTGTATTCAGTAGTTGTGTGTGTGTGTGTGTTTTTTTTTTGTGTGTGTGCGGGTGTGTGTGAGGGGGGGGGAGATATCTCTGTTGTGGAAGCAGCTGCGGGACAGTCAGGGCGAGGTGACGCAGCGGGCCGGAGAGATGGTGGCCCTCAGGGGTCAACTGAAGGATCTCAACGCCCAGCTGAGAGAGCGAGAGGAGGCCGAGATCAGCCTCAAAGAGTCCTTCTGCACCAAAACCCTGGAGCTGGAGCGCTGCGAGGCCGAGCTGCAGACCATGCTGGCCGAGGTACCAACGCTGAGTGATGATGCAGACATCATAAAAAAAAGTACAGATGATAAACAGACAGACATCTGAACATTATGATGTTCTCACTGCAACAAACAAACAAACAGTCTAAGCAGTTTACTCTTATATAATGATTTGTTTGAATGATTCACTTGTTTTATATATATCGTTATAGGGTTGTTTGAATGGTTAATTTGAGACTCAGGTCGTAACATAGGGTTATATTTTGTGTATGTGTTTGTATGCAGTAGCAGAAGGAGTAGTGTATTGGTTGGGGTTTATTTATTATTTTTCTTTTGTGCCAAAAATCATTAGGATATTAAGTAAAGATCATGTTCCATGAAGATGTTTTGTAAGTTTCCTACCGTAAATATATCAAAACTTAATTTTTGATTAGTAATATGCATTGCTAAGAACTTCATTTGAACAACTTTAAAAAGATGGATTTTCCTTTAAAGATGATTTTCTCAATATTTAGATTTTTTTGCTCCCTCAGATTCCAGATTTTCAAATATTGTCCTCCTAACAAACCATACATCAATGGAAAACTTATTTCAGATGACATATAAATCTTAATTTCCAAAAATTGACACTTAAGCCTGGTTTTGTAATGCATTACTTTTAAAAGTAACTTTCCCAACACCAGATGCGGACAGTAGTGAAGCGTTTTTCTTTAGAAAACTTTACTTCACAACATTCCAAAGCATAATATTTTTTTTTTTGCTGCGTTTCGTTTTATATTTAATTTAATTTTTTGTTACATTAGAAATCTATTACTTTCTTACTGTTACTCGAGTAAAAGTAATTCAAAGATTTACTTGAGTACAAGAAAGTACTACATTATTAATGTTCTTAATCGCTATTATGATTTGAAACATTGCAATTAGATATTTTACCTGGTCTCTGGTCTCCTTTCTGGCTTGCCTTCCAGTGGCTTTGATAGTTCCCTCTCTGTGTCTGTAGGTGGCAGTGCTACGAGACAAGCTGAGTGCGTTTGAGACGGAGGTGGCCCGGCTGAAGAAGGCCCTCAGTGAACTCAGCAGCAGCTCCAGTCGCTCCAGTGAGCCCAGCCTGACCGATATGGGTCAGCTGGTGGCTTCCCGCAGCAGAGAGCGTCTTCTGTCCCCTCCGGAGACACCGACGTCCCTCCCTGCACTCCCGGCGCCAGACCCCACGCTCTCGCTGCAGAGCGACGACTCCAAGGCGCAGCGGCAGGATTCGGGCGACCTGCGGCATCAGCTGGAGCGCCTGCAGGGCGAGCTGCGTCTGGAGCGGCAGCAGCGAGAGCGGCAGGCGCTCACCTTCGCTCAGGAGCGCCAGACCTGGCATGACGAGAAAGAGCGTGTGCTGAAGTACCAGGCGCAGCTGCAGCTCAGCTACGTGGAGATGCTGCAGAAGAACCAGGCTCTGGAGGAGCGCGTGGACAAGCTGGGAGCCCAGGTCGCCTCGCCGTCGCCGCCGGAGGCCCCCGTGTCCGTCTCCATATCACTCACCTCTCCCACCCCGCCGGTGGAGGAGAAGAAGCTGCCGGAGATGCACCAGCTGGCTCCGCCGTGGCCCGTGCCGACCCGCCTGGAGAGGATCGAGTCGACGGAGATCTGATGCATCCCTGATTACAACTGCATTCAGTACAATCCAAAAACTGCTTCCGAGGACTGTCCAAGGATGCCCTGCTTGTCTGGGGCAGGTGTGTGGGTTGAGGGCAGGTTCGTTGGGTAGTTATGAGAGCGTGTGTGTGTGTGGCCTTATCAGGAGGAGGTCAGTCGCCAAGCGGAAAACACTCAGGGGATTCACGGACCGTTTCAGCTTTGTGTTTTTACAGGCGCGAGGGTTTAGGCGATTAAGAAGTCACCGTCGTTCCTAGGAATATGCTTATATGATCACCCCATCTTGTGTACTCTGCAGCATTCAAACAATCAAAACTAGAGATACCAGACTAAAACAGCAGGGAGTTTCTCTTAAAGTGAAGATCTCGCATGGTGCTCATCACGTTTAGGACCAAATCTTAGTGCCAGTCTCGAGAGTGTTTATGTTGATGTCCGTCAGGCCGCAGAAAGTACACAGAGGTGCGGAACAAATGAAACAGATTATACAAAAGATTTGATGCTTTTGAAAGAAGTCTCAAGGCTGCATTTAATTGATCAATAATGTGAGATATTATTACAGTTTAGAGAATAGCTGTGTTCTATGTGAATAAAAATGTATTGCTGAATTTGCAACATAATTATTCTAGTCTCCAGTGTCACATGATCCTTCAGATGTCATTTTATACTTTGAAATCATTTTATTTTGTTAAAAAAAATGATTTATGCTATAGTTAAAAAAGTAATGCAATAGTTTGCATGAATGTTTTTGAGTTATGACAACTTGTAGCAAAATTACATTCACCAACAAACTACATTAAGTTAGATGAACGTAATAATTTGTAGCATAAACACAGTTTTTTAACTGTGATTACTCAAAAATATTTTGTTACGATTAATTTCAACATATCTACTATCCATATCTATTTTTTTAAGAAAGGTCATCTGATGCAGACATTTCAGTTTAAATTACATGCAATATTAAATATTTTATATTTCATAACTTTTTAAAGTTTAAATTACATGCAGTATTCAGCTATGTAATCAGAATAAAAAAGATCAGTTAACACAGAAATGTCTATTTCAATTTGATGAAAAACTCAATGTCATAAAAATAGAGACTTCAGTTTAAAGTACAATCAATATTAAGTTGATGCAATGATCCAGATTATTATGTCAGCAGTTTTTATTTTCATAGAAACCATGATAATTGTATTTTTTAGGATTCACAGATACATAGAAAGTTCAAAAGAACAGCATTTATTTAAAAAAAACAAAAATTTTATGACATTATAAATGTCACTTTTGATCATTTTAAGGCGTTCTTGATTAATAAAAGTATTAAATCGTACAGACCCTGAGCTTTTGAATGGTAGCGTATCAGACTCAGAATGCATTGTTTTGATGCATAAAGAATTGCTCTTGTCAGAATAGAGTGAAATGAGCTGTTGTTTGCATCCGTGTGTGTGCTCGTATTGTGTTTGTTTGGATGGTTTGTGTGGGAGGAGCGCTCAACCCTCCTGCTCTATTGCCCAAAGCAGCGGCGGAGGACATGTATTCATTTCAACTCAGAACGTACTGTATCACCTGAATGTTGTTTTTGCCCTTTTTTATGTTTTGAGCAATGTAGAGTAAACTAGAACGAGGGATTGAGATTAAAAACAAGTCAACATGTCAGTGCACTTGACGCTTCGGTCTCAGACCATCCTGCTTTTAAACTGAGGACTACTGAATGAGGTTTGGTTGATGAAGCTGCTTGACCGACGGACGGCGGCTGAGCCAAAACTGTGCAGAGTTTCGATCTCGAATTCGTCGACGGATTATATTTGAATAGGACTTCCAAAAAGAGCATATAATGTGTGTCAATGTATACTTACTGAAAGTATCATTTAGAATATTGGACTTTAAAAATGTCATATGCAGTAGATTTGAAGTGATGATTTAAATGTGTTGAAGTAAGTGCACAGACATCACGTGGAATATTTGAAGGGTTTGTGAAGACTGTGTCTGAGATTGTCATACGACGCGTACTGTGTATGTTCTGTGTCTTATACAAGAGAGCACACTCGGCTCGATACTGTTTCCCACAATGCAAAGTGTATGGATTGACTTTGCATTAACGGTGTGATGAACGAATGGAAAGTTGGTCAAAATGCGAAATCTTAATTCTTGCCTTTTTCCTTGCAATTACGAGTTTAAATCTTGCAAATGAAGAATTACGAGATATAAAGTCAGGATTACGAGATATAAAGTCATTACTGCAAGATGTAAATTCCCAGTTGCGAGATAAAAACTTGCAGGAAAGACAGAATTTTGAGACAAAACAAGGATAATTGCAACTTTTTATCTATTTATATCAATTTTGACTTTTCTTGGAATTCTTTTTTCAAAATTGCAATACATGAAGTCGGAATTTTGAGATTATCAATTTAAAATGTGAAAAACAATTGAAAATTATCTTTAACTTATTTCACAATTATGTCTTTTTTTTAGAACTGAGAGTTATGACTGAATTGTGAGATATAAAGTCATTAATGTGAGACGAAATGTCAGAATAGTGAGATATAAAGAAAAAATTGTGATATGTAATCTTGCAATACAATTTTTTTGTGCAATTCTAGCAGCTTTTTATCTTACAATTCTGACATTTTTCTTGCTCAGAGAAAAAAAAGTCAGAATTGTGAGATATAAACTCACAATTTCTGAGAAAAAATAGTCAAGGTAACTATGAATTTTTTATCTTACAATTCTGACTTTTTTACCCAGTTGCATGTTTACATCTTGCAATCAGAGAAAATGAAGAATTGCGAGATATATACAGTTATTATTGTAAACTCAGAATTATAAAATATATGATAAACTCATAATTCAGAGATAAAAAGTCAAGCTTGTTTCTGCCACGGAATAAAAATATATATTTTTTTTTTTTATCTCAAAATCCTTACTTTTTTGTATTTATATTTAAAAAAATCAGAATTGTGAGATTCAAAAATCGCAATTACCTTTTTTATTTCTTTATCCTGTTGCAAAAGAGTATGCCATGTGCACTGTATACTGCGTACTATTGTGTTTTTTAATGTCACGTGACACAGAACACAGCGTCTTATGACGAAAAACTGCTATCTTGCTTTTTTAATACAAATTAGTGTAAAAGCATCTAATCAAAGGATGGTATGATGATGGTTCTGTCATCACACTGGAAACAGAAGGTCAAGTGTGCAGTGTGCAGTATGCAGTGTGCTCTCTTGTACAGAAACAGCACGAGTCGTATGCTTGCATGTTTTTGCGAACACGGCCAGATAACAAATGCACTACAGACTCTGACGAGGGACAAACGCTATTGTAGTGGTAGAATGTCACAGTGCACCTTTTGTCACAAAGTCTTGAAATAAGCTACAGAAGATATTCCACTGAACCAAATCGATGACTTTCACTGACAGCCAACCTTTCAGATCGAGTCATATCGCAGCACTAACAAGCCAGATTTCCTCTCTTTTGCATAGGACACGAATCTCGGAAACAAGCACAACAAGCGTTTAATTTCCCTCAAGTGTAGAAATGCAATAGAAAGACTCTGGAAAGCTCTGCTCCCAGCGCTCGTGCCTCTTCTCTCCCATCATGCCATACCTGAGATAATCATCGCAGCTTTATGACACTAGGTGTTAGGAGAGACCCACACCTCTGCTGTCTTTGGCCACATTTGCTGCTATGTGCTTCTGTTGTGTTCTTGGTAGAGACTAAGGCATGTAAATATCACTGTTCCTTATGTGTACAGAACTATTCTATCCAAATATACCGAGCTAATGCGTGTGAATACTTTTGTGAAGTAATGAGACTGACATGTCAGCTTTTATTTTTCAAAACTATTAATATAGGCATATGATATACATATATGAATCTTAAATCGGCTGCATCACGGTGAAGTCATTCATTCGAGAGTCCGATGTCTTTTCTCTTTCTCGATCAGTTCTTGAGGTGTATGAGTGCGCCACAGAGGTTTTTGTAAACATTTAATTTTTTCCTTTCGTTCTTTTTTTCAGAATTTGCTTGAGGAGAGCATATCTTAGCAAATATTAATTTAAATAATAAAGATGTGAATACGAAAGTTGTCTCGTCATGATTTTCCTTTAAAGTAAACCTCCACGTGTTGAGTACACTTGATGTACAATTACTGAAATTACTAATTATACAAACCTACACGTAATTTCTTAACTCTCAGTAACTAGACACATCATTTTATGAAACATTGAAAAAAATAAAAACCTGCAAAGTGAATTAGACTACAGCAGAAATAGTTATTTTAAATAAGTAATTGCTTACATTTTTGTCTTGTTTGTGATTTGTTTAGATTTTTTTGTGTATAGATATGTTCCTTATCATTTTATAGCCTACATGGTGATTTACAGTTTAGTTAAAATAAAAAAAAATCATAAATTAAAAAAAAAAAAAAAAAAAAATAAATATACCTATATATATATATATATATATATATATATATATATATGATGTACAATTACTGAAATTAATATATATATTATGTGTATTGTATAGCATTATTACTATTAACACAAAATAATCATGCATTAACATATGTTTATAGATATAGGCCTACTTAATTGTCATAGCATTGGCATTAATCATAATATAGCCTATATATTAATATAATACATTAATTATTTTATATCATATCTTAAACACTGTAAGAAGCGTTCAGACATTTATTTATTTGTTTATTTGTATGACAGTACTGACTTCCGTTATCACTGTAAATATAAATTGTACAGAATAAAACACACTCTATAATCTCATCGCGAATGTGACAAAAATGTAATCAGTTAATAATAATAATATTTTTTGAACGCGTTTTTCTCCTGCGAGCTTCCGTAGCTGCACTTTATTCCATACACATGCTGTCAGCGTGGATTCAGCACAGAAATGAGTGCTTTTACAATGTGTCTTAATGAAATAAACACTTGATTTGAAGAAGAGTGCTTGAATAATACACGCGCTGAAGGTACGTGCATTGTGAGTCACTTGTAATTTGTTCGTTTTTTTTTTATTTTTTTGTTTTTTTATTTTTTGTTTTATTTTTGATTTTTGGCCACACGGAAATCAAGCTTTAAATATCTCACTTTTAATTTTCTTGATTTTTTTTTTTTTTTAATGCACATGTAAGAAGCCTTTATTTCGGCGAAAATTAATGTGAAATGCAGTTGTCGCAGCTGGATTAAATTCTTGTTTAACGACGCGAAATAGTGAATCTGTTGTTAGGTTTATTAAATGACACGAGCATCTCATGTTATATTGAGTGTTAGATGGTCTGTATATGGTCTGTTTTAGTCTCTTCTGTGTCAGTCAGTTGAAAGTACAGATTCGCAAATGTAATGCTAGATTAAATGCTCTTTTCCATTCACTGATAATGAATAGGAGCATTTGCTATCATATACAAAAGTGACCCAAAAAAACAAACAAAAAACATGGCCCTATATAGGACAATTTTTCTTAAATTTTTAGTCTTGTAAAAGCATGCACAGACACCAATTTAAAGTCACCATTAAATAAAAATTGCAATTATTTATTAAATTTAAAATTATTTATTTAACTTATTGCAATATTTATTATACAAGATTTATTCATGCAGATTATTATTATTATTATTTAAATCATACACCCTCTTAATCTTTAACCTAAAACATTAAATATTCATCACTAGGGAATGATTTTTACTTTTTTTGTTTCATGGCATCTTCAGATGTGTCATAATCAGGTTTAACGTCAGTGATGTATTGAATAGGGATCATATCAGTGAATAGTGACAATATTTTAGACAGTCTTGAGAGCCAATGATGGTATAATTTGACAAAACTTATCAGATGCATAAAGGCATCATATTTGAATGGATTTTTGTTACTGTTTTGCAGATGTAACAAAATATTTCAATTTGTTTTTGTTCAGAAGAACATCAAAAGTGAGCGTTAATGATTTAACACCACATAACTGACCATTTCTTTCAAGTTGCTCAACACCGTTGGTCTTTAAATTAAAAACAAAAATCTCTTTCATGATGCTTTCCAGTGCCTGCTGTTGATGTCTGTGACCGTGTTGTTTCATCATGTGCAGCACGTTAGATCCCAACGTTTATCATCAAACGTGGAAAATGGAGAGCAAAAGAAAGAAGAAGAAACAGCAAACACACTGGTGTACAACCTCTCGGCCTACTACCAGAGATCTACGGGACGTTCCTCAACTGTGGGCCGCTCAGAAACTGAAGAACAATTGTCCTGTAATCTCCCCTTAAACCCTGCTTTCCGTCAGCAGCGTAGCTCATACAGTAGATGGCTCTCCAGCACCAAGAACACACTGTTAAACAACCGAGGAGCCATTCCAACCCCAAACGCCACCAAAGAGCCAAGCACCAACACCGAGCCATGAGCCTTTCAGAGATGTCGCTCTGAATACCATAACATGACCCATGACCCATCCCAACGCTCGTCCAATGTAGACCTCAATGAAGCCTTGTTAGTTCTTCACAAAGTCATGGTACTACAAGGCAACATGGAACCTTCAGAAGTAACCAATTTCTTGTCCAAACTTAGTCAGATTCAACAGACTCCTGCGGTACAGCGTGGAGATCCTGCAAAGCTTCACAACGCCGCAGTTATTGGATGCGCTGAGGGCCTTCGTGAATTTAGGCTTGCCTCAATCCCATAGCATTCTGGGACTGTACGAAACCGAGTTCTGTCGGCGAGCCGGTGAGATGGAGCTTCGCCAGTTGCTGCTCGCCGCCGACTTGTGGCGATGCCTCGGCCGAGCTGTTCCTAAGTACCTCGAGAGGCTCTTCGACAACGTGAGCCGAAACTTCAAACGGATGGGTGCTCCAGAGTTGGTTCAACTCTTGTACATAATCGGAGAAGGCAGGAGATGTCCGGATACCCTCATTCAACCCCTTGAGTCCTTCCTTATGCGTCATTTGAGCCAGTTGAAGCCTGAAGAGTTGAGTGCCATTTGCTTAGGCCTCTTCAAATCACAACGCTCCCTGTCCGAGAGAGCGAGGCGTTGGCTTATGGACAGGGCGCTTTTTTATGCATCTTTTGATCAAGTTGAACCCCGATAATGGAGGTTCAAGGTCTTATGGATATCGTCTTGGCTTGCTCCGTTCTGCGCTACCGAGATGATCGCGTTCTCTTGGCTGTGGTCGAATGATTACCCGATGTGGTCAGTTGGTGCCGGAGTAAAGATGCTGCAAAGATGCCGTGGGCCTTTGGGACTTTAGGATTCCTTCCCAAAGAATGTCCCAACCTTTATCCGTGTCTCACTGCGATCTTACGAGAACACCAAGCTGAGTTTCAGCGATATCCCGAACATCTGTTGACAGCTCTGCTCGGACTTGCTTTTGCCGGTCTGTTCCCTGAAGACCTGCTCAGTCTGGATTTAAGCGCAGAGTTTGTCGACAAGGCTTGTAATTCCCAAGAGCTTGAGTTGAGGAAAGACTTGTTCACCTTAGAAGGAACTGTAGGCTTGGAGTTACCCGAATCGACAGTCCCAAGACTTAGTCTTGCAATTCGGGAAGAAGTGACCAAACAGCTGTGGGATTTCGCTCAATCGGATATCTGCCAGAAGCCCGAGGTGCTCGAGGCTGAAGATGTGTTGCCGAATCTTCTGGGTGGAGAAATGTTTGTGTGCAAACACATGATTCTTCCGCACTTGCATTCGATTGATCTGGAAGTGCACTTAGACCCGAAATGACCAACCTGTTCCTGTATCCTCCGGACATCGCCAACAAAATCTCGCCTCTCAGAACTTAAACGCAAGGCTCTCTGGAGTTTCCATAACTGAAGACCTACTAGCTCAACTAACTAATACACGAAAGACTCCAGTGCAGCCATCCAACTTCCTCCAAAAGCCGGTCCACGAGAGAGAAAGTATCTTCAATGTGGGTATTGATTTGACAGACGATCTTCTGATGGCACTGACCAAATCCCGAAAGCATTCGTCTCACCTGGACGATTCTAAACCATCGATTCAGAGACCCGCTGTTCAGGTGACACATAGGAACCACTATTGCTACAGGACTGAGCAGTTGCTTGGATTACATGCTCTGAAGTGGAGACAACTTGCCCTGGCCGGATACAGAGTCGTAGAGTTGCCGCACTGGGAATGGTTTCCCTTGCTGCGACGCTCGTATGCAGAGAAACTCACCTGTCTGCACTGCAAGATATTCAGCTGTTCTGACTCCAAAAAATAGACTGATTGATTTCTCTACATATACAAACTACTCAAACATACGGCTAACATTTCTGCTTTATAGTTAACCACAGCATGATTTGTTTTTGTATGTTTTGATTAAATGATTATGTGATTGTATTGTTGCACATTTGTATGTCAATGAATTAAAAATTGTGCTCTACAGTGTTTATTAACTAGTTCTATGATATGAGTGCTTTATTCTTTGATTTTTCATTTTTAAAGATGATGAAGGAGAGTCACCCTCCTTGTTTAAAACTGACCCACATTGTTGTGTTTCCATGCAAGTTGCCAAACAATCACGACAATTAAATTAGAAAAAAACAAAAAGATTCAAGGAAAACACTTATATTGGTAGCACTGTCAGAGATATAAAATAATAAATTGATGGGAGAAATATAATCATTTACCATTTGTTTTTTATGTTATTTCTGTTTTTGTTCGGTGCCTCAATTTGAACAACATGTTTGTTCAATTTTTTTTTTTTTTTTTTTTTTTGTGGTCTCTGACTGCTTGTAGTGACTTTGCATACTGCAAAATACTGTCACTGTTTTTTTTTCTACTTAGTGTAAGTATTTATTCCTATTTGTACTGTGCCTTTTTTCTATGTCTGGTTCTCAAACCTAAACCCACTTATTTTCAATGCTACAAGAATCTAGTATTTTAGATAAAAAAACAACAACTAATAACTGAACTCACCTTTGACTAGATTTTTGGATTGGAAATTTTCCGTGGCTGATATCCGCGAAGGGAAGTCTCCATTTCAAGTAAACTTGACTCTTTAATTTAATAAGTTTGCATGCACATTTCAATATTTTAGCGTTTGAGAAGCTAACAATAATGTGTTTTTGCAATTTTTTTACCATGATTTGCTTAATGTTTTTAGAAATGCTGGTTTTTGGCAAATTTCATGGAACGCCATTAGGGTTCAGTTCAAAACCAACACGAGGAGATTGTACACAACATTTTGTACAGCCTTTCCAAAACATATCTTCTCTATATGGCACACACTTTGCATGCACATTCACTGACCCCTTAATGAGAAATATTCACAAAACTTTGTTTTAACCAGTAATTTCGTTCAGTTGTGGACAAATCGAATGGTGGGTCAAATTGTACCCAGCACAAACCGGAGGGTTAATGGAATGAGTATTATTACCTGGTCTCCAGGCGGAATTTGCTTAGTCTAAAAATAAATGGTTCCGGGGATATAGTATCACTACAGAATAAACAATGAGCAACAGTCACTTGAACAAGTTCTTGAAGGGACAGTTTGGGTGCAACGATCTATGTCTCCGCATGACCCGGACTGGGACACAACTGCATGCCGAAATCCACACTCCTCCCAGGGCTCCATCTTATAACCCAGGGGTCTCCAACCTCAGTCCCTGGAGGACCATGGTCCTGTTAAGTTTAGCTCCGCACTTGGCTCAAACACACCTGCCTGGACATTACCAAGTCTGTGGTAAGTACGACAGTCTGGAATTATTGGTGTTAGGTTTCTTTTTCTTGTAGCCCGACCTGTCACTTCTTTAGACCAGCGGGGTCTTCTGTTATGAACAGCAACTGCACCTTGTGGCACCCCAGGCACCTCAACAGAATAACGTATGCCTGTTTGGCACAGACACGCCCTACGCGTTTTAGTGCTAAAATTCAGAACTCTCGATTAGGCCACTGTGTTCCTGTTGTTATTTCTCTTCAAATCCCTTTAATACCCACGCTTACCCCACATGTTTGGATTTACGACATAGTCACATGGGAATAAATATGGTTTACGGCAGCCGGACGTCACCGCCCAGGAACACCAGGCGCGGCTTCCCGTCGCACACGCAAAGATCAAATTTGTACAACCATGGCGATCTAGAAAAATAAGTCGCGTTGTCACCAGTGACCACGTAAAGGGATCCCACGCGACAGTAACGGGTACGCGATCAGGCCATACCCCCTATTGTCTGCTCTAAGATCCCTGCTGGCGTGTTTGTGAATAAGTGCTCGGAGCTCCTGCCCTAAGTGAACCTAATTACCACCAAAATAACGTCGGCGGATCCTTAACGCGGTTCCACACTGAATCTGATCTGATATTTACCTGCCGCCAAACTGGACCTCCCCCAGAACAATTGCTTTCGCTTCAAATTTTTTTTCCCACGGGAAGGTTATTGGTGGGCAATGTTTCTAAGCCCTTCTAATCTGGTTTAATTGTTAGGTCCCGCACTTTTTTTTTTTTTGTTTGGACTTTTCTATAGACGCGCGGTGGACAGACTCTGTGCTCGGAAGAGGACCCCCCGGACGCTACCACCGGCTAACCCGCGTGCAAGAGAGTGTTGCACCGGTCTCACGGAATGTGAATAATCGTGATCCAATTTGGAGACATCTTTCACAGAGTCTGCTGTCAGCCTACGCACAGCGACTTGGAGAGATGAAAAATACCTCCAAGGGCGTCTCACAAAACAGGTTGAAATATCGAGTAACATATCAGTGTTGGGGGAACAATCATTCGCAAAGCACCAAGCTTGATACGTGCAAAAAAATGAAAGGCAATAGGGACGAGGATCAGAGCTCGCAAAAAATGGGAAAACTAAAGTGTGGTCTTAGGAAAGGGGCGGTGGGGTTTGATAACAAACATATGGAGAAATAGAGTAAAGACTTAGCAGAAGCGTACGGAGGAAATCTGACGCTATACTCATAAACTCTATAGTTATATAAAAGATATCATGAGGGGTAGAGGTAACAAAAGTATGAGGACTTGATGAAACAGCGATTCCAAGACTCCGTCCAAGGAGTTAGTTTTACGAAGCAGTACTGAACCTTATAGAACCTATTGATAAGTTGCATACATAACGATGTACCACACTAACCCCTTGCAAGGTTTCTTTATTGGAAGAACTAAGGCGTTGTGTTAAAGAACTAAGGGGTTTGGTCCGATAAGGTCCTCGCTGTATGATTGTGATAATATTTTCGGCGCGTACATGGGTGAGAGATTCTTCGTCAGCTGAAAAAGACAACGAAAAATTCATCGCTAGTGACGTGGTGAGTAAATGGGCCAAGCGAAGGTGTCATAGGATGTATAGACTAGAATGGTCCGCAAGGGAAGGTGTTTAAAGATTGGAGAGAACAAAAAGAGGTTGACGGGTAGGGGGAATGAGGATTATCCGATGGCAAAAACACGGTAAATTAAATGCATAAACACTAATCAGGTGAGCCCTAGAAACCGATACAGGTGACGGATCGGGTGAATATGACTAGTAGGACAGGAAAGAGTAACGGAAATTGGACCAAAGAGAGTTATTGTGGGAGGTATAATTACGGGCGATAGGTAGCCAAGACTACAAAGAGGACTTTCCGCTGTGTTTTATAATTGATTTGTTGGATGGTGGTTTGGGGAATTTTAAGTGGTATTTCTGGAAGAGAAGTGTGAGTGTGAACATGTGCTGTTTGTTTGTTTTAATGCGGGGGCGTGTTGTGGGTCACATCATGACTAAGTAGAGTCTATTAGGATCGTCTGACTGAATAAGGACTACGCTCCTCGCCGGGGCTGTTTGGTGTTTGCGTTCGCTGGAGCAAATGTGTACAGCCCATATGTACAATAACTCTACAGATAAGTATTAAGGAACCATAATTTACGAGTGTAAATCTTTAAATACTATCAGCATGACTATAACAGAGAGGGGTACTATGAACGACGATACAGCTGGATTAATGGGCAAGTGTATGTACAAGTATGGCAGAGAAAGACATATGAACAGATGACCATCACTGACACGAGTCTGAGCAACATGGAAAAAATAAAAAAGGAATTAGAAAAATCGTCAGTGGGCAGCACCTGGTGTATCAGGTGTATCTGGATGAACAGACCGTCGTGCAAGTAAGAACAGTTGTACGGGGCTGACACGGTAGAGGTACTGTGGGCAGCCGAAGGGGAAGAAAAGCGGTAAGGTGTTCGCCTGATGGACTAGGATAACCCCTAGCCACCAGAGAGCACCCTGATAGCGCTCCCCTACTATTGAGACGTGTGCTATGAAGATACATTGGATCGGATTCTAAACGCTCATCTGAACGTTCGGCTGCCTGATCAGGTAAGAATAATTACATAAACTGGACGGCTCCTTCGTTATGTGTGGACTGAAGTCCGAAGCAATAGGATCCGAGCATATTGACCTCGAGCGCTTAGTATGTGACGGCGGACCCTTCCGGGGGCGGGCGACGCGTAGCGGGGGCGGGGAGAAGGTGTTATAGCGAATAATATAAAGTCACAACACACAGCCACTTGGGGGTAAAAATACAAAAAAACCGTCCACTATCCGCCCTTCAGTTAAATATGTGGAGCAGACACACAATGCCTGAAAAGCAGCAGTCCGCGAAGAGGCAGGGCATATCACGATTGGTAGTCTAGTTAACTTCACCTGTTTGTAAACACTTGAGCTATTCTAAATGTAGTGTAAGAAAACTTAAGTTGGAGTTAATAAGGTTATTTGGTAAGTATTCATTGAAAAAAAAAAGGCCAATCATTTGGGTGTTCTGTTTGCAGGCAGACAAAGATTTATTGATTTTCAGCACCGAACAACGTTTGGGTGTGTGCAGTAAGTGATTTATTGAGGTGAGCACGGAATTTAATGGCCTTTTTTGAATTGGTGATGATGAAGAGAGAGCCTATAAAGCCTAATTCTGCTGCTGCGTGCAGCAGTTATTTGAGGGGGTTGGGGCGCGGTACTACGTAGTAAAACTTTGCATAGTTTGGTCTAATGGATATTACATATGACACATGAAGCTGGCACAGCGCAAGTAGGCGGCGCAATTTCCCTCTCACGAAACCACGTGATCACCAAAAAAAACGACTTCATGCATATCTGCCATGACGCGCATCTTCTTCCCCTGTCGGCGTGAGTCTGAGCTATCCCGCATTGCAGTCGGGGCGGTATTGAGAGGGTAGGATTTACAAGTCGTGACATTTTCTGGCTCCCCCTGAAGTGACCTCTCCAGCCGCAGTTTGCATACTCTATCCAGATAAAGTGAATACATGCAATATTTTGTCCTAATAGACATTCATTTAAAATGTTTTTAATGAACCAGAAACACTTTTCGACATGCTTTTCACTACCGTGCCCCATCCTGTCAAGAATAAAGTTAAATCAACATTGTACTAGTTATCATCTATAAAGCTTGTTGTGATATTTTATAATGAACGTTCCTCACATAATACATTTGTGACTACAGTAAAAAAAAAAAAAAAAAAAAAAAGACCTTTTACTGTTCTAAAACAAGTTTTTGTGAGCAGTATTGGAATTGAAGTACTGTAATTAGAGACACAGGTCGCATTGTTGTCATTGTAGTGATTTGGCCCATCGCTGAAACAGTCTGTGTTGTCATCCAGCGCTGCCTTACGGTCGCTCTGAAAAAGCTGCGCCAGCTGGAGTCAGACCCGGCTGCTCTCGAATGCTATTGCGTTAACTTTGATGCCACATTTGACTAGTGATGTGGCACTGGTTCAAGTTTGGACAAAATTTCTAAACGGCATGACACTGCATGAGTGACGCCCTCAGCCGCCGTATCGTGTCTGCACAGAGCTGCATGCAAGGCGTTGAACGCACCTAGATTCTTTCCATTCACGTGAATGCTTTTACTTTGCCTGTCGGAATGTTTGAATATAGGGTAGTTTTTGGACAGCTTGGGTTTTCAAATTGGGTTTTCGCACATGGACTCGGATGTCTGCAGGAACTTATCTTGTTGGGTGGACAAAATGTGTTATTGGATTGTTCCAAACCTATAAACTAGTTAACAAACCAAACTCAGTGTGCAGGGATTTGCATCCAATCAGTCCACCAATGTTTGTTACCATAAAACACACCCACACGGTAACAAAAAGAATTCTCTATTTTTGCATTATTGGTTTGATAACATCCCGTTAACGGATTGTAAATGCCATCGTGAAGGCACACGAACCACTTGTGACACAAGCAATAATATAGTCAGTCTGCGCATTATATTCATCAGAATATTATTAATCTGCTAGCTGTGCGGGCTTATTGGAATTAATTGCAGTGTGGGTAAACAGACATCGCCCTGGAAAAAGGGCTTGGATGCAGTAGCCCTGATGGGGGTTCCCCATACGTGTTTATTACATTAAAGTACAAAGGAGTATTTCTTATAAAATGATTGTATCCACTGCAAATCCAGCACATGAAAAAATTCAAAAGTGATATTTCCTCCAGGTAGCTCTTTTTCGTGATAGACCCCCTGTTGTTTCCTCTCTTTTGGAAACCGGTCCATTTTTCAACTCACCTTTTGGCAAGCCTGTTTTGGTGTTTCATTAGGCTTAAAATTTTAATAATGTGTCCCTGTGTTGGAAACACGTGGATGCCTGATTTTTATTGAGGTGGTGGAGATTCTGTATTGAATCTGATTTGTTGCTAACTTGAAAGATTCACATTCCCAGATGGCAAATATTGTGTTCTGTATATCTTTAAAAATGCATAGTAAGTCTCCAAGTTGTTATTTTTTTGTTTTTTTGATTTTTTGCTACTTTTGTAGATTGTGTATAGTCATGTTTTATATTTTTATGTTGTTTTGTCCATTGTCTCTTATTTTTATTTTGTCGATGGTTATAGCTACTGTTGGTTATCTGGTCTTTAAGCGTTTAAAAAAAAGCTAAATACCAAAAATAGTCAAAACCCCACACCACTGGTGAACCCTGCTGGTTAAACTGGGTAACAGGCAATGGACCGCTACACCCAACCATGCAAATTGCCTCCACAACCCATTGGCAATGTTTTTGTTATTAATATAATCATCTTAAAATGCACTGCCACTCCATCCAATAACCATTACATATTAAGGTCGGTATAATGTGTTCTTTTAAATTGATTTGCCGGGTTTGGTTTTTTTTTTTTTTACTGGCCCGTAACTAAACAGACCCCCCCCCCCCCCCCCCCCCCCCAAAATTTGAAGGGAAAATAAAAAAACTAGTACCGAATAGCCAATGGAATTCACTGAAACATCTATTTGAAATGTCGAATACACTAAATCTGCAAGAAATGATTGTTTAGAGTGTGTTGCCTCATCTGCACATATGTGATAGGACATTTCCTATCAGCTGTCAAATAGACGTTTTTAGATCCCCTGGGCCTGTGACCCTGTGTTTAAAAATCTCCTTTAACAGAAGTGGTACCATTTTTGAAATTAAGATCAACATCAAAATGCGATTTGCTCTGCCCGGTCCTCCGGCTGGGGTCGGATATTTCCTGCTGGTGGTTTTACCGAAGAGGACGACAGAATGGAAGAACATTGGGGCATTAGCTTGGAATATACCTTAAGGAACCGACCTCCTCATGGTGCAGAAGTTTTAAGAGTTGAGGATTCATATACAGGGACCACAGGATCATTACAAGTTCTTGTTTGTTTGTATGTGATGTTATACTGTATCTAACCACATATTATAATCATTTTGTATTTGATGTCATATATATATCTTATCTATTCATATTATATATATATATATATATATATACACTTTAATATAAAAAGATATATAAATTATATACGATGTCATTCATCGTTTTTTGCAGTTATTTCTCTTATATTTATCGTATGTTTTATTGTTTGGGTGTGTGTTGTGTGTGTTGTATTGATTATTTTTACTAGTTAAGTGCCTCCGCGTGAAAACTTTCTCTACTTATTTAAAATTCCCACTACGTTTTTCCTATTTTAATTTGCTCCAGTGTTGGACGTGTTCAAGACCGCAGTGTCGAGATCATCGCTAATGACCAGGGAAACCGCATCACTCTCCGTCATACGTGGCCTGCACCATGAAGGTGCAACCTATCTCATCGGAGCCGCTGCGAAGAACCAGTCTGACCTCTAACCCGGAAAACTAACTCGTCTTTAAGCGCCCAAGAGGTGATCGCGCCAGCAAGTCACCCCGGGGCGACTCTTCACGGCGCAGCATGACATTAATACTTTCCCTTTAAGGTACACAATGTCCTGCCAGCCTGTTCTGTATTGTCTCTTTGTCTTCAATGGGGTGACGCTAAAACACCTGCTGTGTCTCTTCCAGTTTAAGTGAGAAGAAGAACCAGACCTCACATCCTGGTGGACAGCAGTATCAGGTCCATATGAGGACTTTCACCCATGAAGGAACTCGCGCTATGGTTCTGACTAAAATGAAGGACACGCAGAGGCTTACCTGGGCAGAGAAGGTCAAGTATTGGTACTCTCCACATCAAGACATTATGGTAATCTCTGTTTGCCCTGGCAGTAACACTGCAACATTGATCTGTTTTCTGCCTCTCTCATGAAGTGTCACACAGTGCTGTGGTCACTCAGTGCCCGCCCGCTTATTCTAAGGATGCCCAGCGCCTAGGCCACCAAAGATCCAGGAACCATCGCCGTCCTGAACGTCCTGAGGAATCATCAGGGAGCCGTAAAAACAAAAAAAAGTCAGGAATTGATTCTGCTTTGGTTGGTAAAGATTGATCGGTTTTCATCTATTTGTTTGTTGTTTAATTGAAATCAGTGTATTTTTAGGTATGGATTGATACGCCTATTATAGCTTTTTAGTAATGATTTGATTTATTTTTAAGATTGTCACTATTACAAGTTTTAGTATTTTAATCGGTCTGTGTTTGAAATATTGTAGTGATTTTAACTAAGTATTTTAAATACTATAATATCACCACCACCCACCCACGCACACACACACCCACCGAACACTTTTATTACGGTTACACCTGTTCAATTGCTTTGGTAACACAAATTGCATACTCAGCCAGGCACATGAGCAGCAACGTAATGCTTTAGGCAATCTAGATGTGGTGAAGACGACTGCTGAAGGTCAAAAGCCGAGCATCAGAATGGGGAAGAAAGGGGATTTAAGTGATCTTTGGAACGTTGGAATGGTTGTTGGTGCCTGGACGGCTGTGTAGCAAGACTGTTAAAAAATGTTGCCTGGGTCTATTGCGTCTGGATTGTTTCTGCCTGTGACATTTAGATTGGTAGGGGTCAGAATTTGGCGTAAAGAACATGAAAGCATGGCTCCATCCTGCCTTGTCTCAACGGTGCAGGCTGGTGGTGTGGGTGGTATGGTGCGGGGTGATGATTTTCTTGGCCCACTTTGGGCCCGCTTCGACAACTTGAGCATCGTTTAAATTCAACAGTCTTCCCTGAGTATTGTTTGCTCACCATGTCACCAACCCGTTTTATCGACTACAGTGTACCCATCTTCGGATGCGAACTATCAGCAGGATAATGCACCCATGTCACCAAGCTCAAAGCATCTCAGACTGGTTTCTTAAACATGGACAATGTGTTCACTTTACACAAAGCTCAAATAATCTACATAATGGTTTCTTAAACATGACAACTGTGTTTCAACATTTACACAAAGCTCAGAATAATCTCACACTGGTTCTTGCTTGAACATGGACAATTGTGGTTCACTGTACATAAAGCCTACAAATCATCTCAGACAACTGTGGTCTCCGAACATGCCACTGTGTTGCACACTTTACACTAAAGCTCAAATCATCTCAGACTGGTTAGTTCTTAAACAATGACAATGTGTTCACTTTAACACAAAGATCAAATTAATCTCAGACTGGTTTTGCTTGAACATGACACAGGAGGTTTCACTTGACTCAAGGGCCCTCCACAGTACCAGATTCTCAATCCAATAGAGGCATACGTTGGGATGTGGTGGAATGCGGGAAGTCGCATCAGGGGCGGGCAGCCGACAAATCTGCAGCAACTGCGTGGATGCTCATCATGCCAAATGGACCAAAATCTCTCATGAAGTTTTCCCGTAACACCTTGGTGGAACTATTCCAACAATGAGTTAAGGCATGTTTGAAGGCAACAGTGGGGTCAAACAGGTACTAGCACAGTGGTACCTAGTAAGTGGCCAGTAGGGGGTGCGAGCATACCTGGTTTCATGAGAAACCCATACTGGTATGGATATCTCGGTTCAGTACATGATGCCGTACCTGAATACTAGCCAAGCAAGAAGGGAGTGCCCACAGCAGTGCAACACTGTTTGATAACCGGGTGCCAGCAGAAGTGCAGCGAATCCACGAGATGCCCACTTGAAAACAAAGCTTACTAGACAGTGACCAGTGGCCTTGAATGCGGTCTCAGACTGACAAAGGGAGATATATTGGCAAGCAGGGTTCCTCAATTAGTTGTTTTGTGAGGGCAGAATCTGACAACAATACCAAGCAAGGGCCACGGACCTATTATTTGATATAATTGTCACGGGGTGAAAGAATCCACGGGACAGGGTTTAGTGCAAAACGTGAAGCCCCGGAGGGGTTGTGTATATTGGACAGGTGCGCTTGATTTGGTGATGACTCCTGTTGGTGTCCAGTGCTCGTCCTCGGGTGCCACTTGATCCTGTTGCCGGCTGGCTGAGTGCAAGGGGACTTGGTTTTTCTCGGGGTCTCGCCCCCCCCTGGCGGGCGGGCTGCGATGGGACGCATCCGCAGCTTTCTGGGGACAACGAGAGATCACAAAGTTAGTTTTCAGTCATTGAAGATCCTCTCTTCCGTGTGTCACCTTCAGGCGCAGCGTTTATAGTCCTTCTCTCATCCGCTTCAGCTGGGAACGATCAGCCCGCATGTGATTGCGTGCAGGTGAATCTCCCTCGTTGCCAGGGCGACACTGATAGGTGCCCAGGACACGGCTCACACTCCTCCCCACCCAAGCGTCGTATCCCCGCTGCCCGTTCCCCTCGGGCTGGGGGGGAGGGAGGTGGGGGCTGGGGGAGGAAGAGTACCTGACAGACCTGCGAAAGCTGTCCACAGGCGTTGAGAGTCCATCCGCATTGGCGTTGGCGGTTCCAGCTCGATGTCGCACATCAAAGTGGAAGTCCTGGAGCGCCAGGAACCACCGCGGTCCCCCGGGCATTGGTGTCCTTACGCAGCTCCGGGCTCATCTCACTGGTAACGGGGGCCATAAGATACGTGTTTTAGAGACTATGAATTTCCGTCCCAAGGGTTAAAAAGTATCATTCAGTCTCCCAGGACCTACTGCCCACTTGACGACTCCCCAGGCGTCCTCCTATCTCCACTGCCGCATATGCGTTGTTCCGTTGTGGACAGCTTTCGATGCTGATGTAGACCACAGCGGTGCTCCTCACCGTCTTGCACTTGGGACAGGACCCCGGCTCCCCACCCGTGTCCGGTGATGCGTCCCGTGATCATGTACTTAAGAAGTGGACAGTTAAAGTCGTCCGCGCGTTGGTGCAAGAACACGTGTACGGGCTCAGACGTGAGTGCTGCCCTTTATCCTCCTGAACGCTTCCTCCTTCCGGGGATCCCCACTTTAACCTGCTCCGGCTGTCCCTTCTTAGTGAGGGCCGGTCCAGGGCCGTCGCTAGGGAGGAGAATTTTGGTATAAACAACTCTGTAGTACCCAGCCAACCCCAAGAAGGGCCCTTACCTGTTTCTTGGTGGATCGGGCTCGGAGCCGAGAGAATGGCTGTCACTTTCCCCTGTTGCGGATGGATCAGGCCCCGGCCCACCTGGAAAACCGAGGTATTGTGCTTCAGGTAGGGGCGCAGGGTGGCATTTCTTGGGGTTGGGCGCCGTGAGCCCGAGCCCGCCGCAGCTCCAAGGAAGCACCCACACGGAGCCGCGTTCCCAAGATTGTGCAACCTACACTTGCTAAACCAGGATCCTCCAACCCTGCGATCTGACGACAAGCGATGTAGGCTGCGGCGTAAGCTTGATGGGTCCTCAGCACGATGTGCCATCAGCCACTCTGATATGTAGCCGGAGCCCCCGTGCAGTCCCGCAGGGGAGAACTCCGTACGGCCAGTGGCCAGTGGGGGTGGAGGTAAGGCTTCTTCGGTTTGGTGCGTCCTCTGTGCTTAACTAGGTACCTTGCATAAGCCCGGGGTTGAGACGGCGTTGGAATATAAGTGAACCAACTGGTGTGGTGCTCTCCCCACCGCTTCCAGCATCTCATGCACCCGGGCATATCGGATGATCCATTCTGAACTCCCCGAGACCTCTTGGCGTTTAGGGTGGCGGCGCAGTCATTCCAGAACTTGGAGGGTGCCGTGGTCCGTTTTGGGACCGATGCTCTAGTGGGGACTGGACACCAGCCGGACTCAATGCGGTTGCGGAGGTGCTCGATCACCCCTAGCCCCTTCAGCAATCTCTCGTACCTCCCCCTTCGACTGCGTGTCCTGTCGCCCTGCGGCCCGCCTCCAGGAATGTCGATAGGGGCCCGCTTGTCGCACAATGATCCCAATGGGTGGGGTTGCGGACGTCATGCTGCAGTAGGTTTGGTCCCACCCGGGCCGTGGGGAGAAACACAGCAGAGATGAACTGGGACCGACCAGATTTGAAGCTCTGCTCTTCTGGGGAACCGGCACGGGCAGGTGGGGAGGCTGACGTCAACAACCACGGGTGAGGAGGCGGCTAGGCCGCCACCCTGAGTCCTCGTCCCCTCCCAGCGCTTCAGGAGATTGATGTGGGTAGCAAGTGTTGGCAATTTCCTTCCGGCGCCCCGCTGGCATATACTCTGTAAGTCCCGGGGGCCCACCATTCTCCGCGAGCGATGTACGGGCCTTGCCATTTGGCGAGGAATTTACATGCTGCTTGTCGGGATGATGACCTAGGACGTAATCCCCTGGCTGGAATTTCCCTCGGTTGGTGCTCCCCCGGACGCGGGGGGCATGAACACGGTCAATCCCTCCTTCCGCATCTCCCTCACTTGCTCGTGTCGTTGTTCGTATGGTTCGATGGGCAAATTCAGGTTCCTGCTGCTCCCAGGCCTCTCAGAGGTGCGACATCGAGCAGGCCCGGGGGGCTGCCGCCCAAACAGGAGCTCGAATGGTGTGAATCCTGTGGAGGCCTGCGCGGGACTTCCCGGATGCCGAAGGAGGACGTACGGCAGCTTTTTGATCCCAATCCCGTCAGTCGTGGTCTTAGTTTGGTTGCGAACCTCCGCAGCCAGGCGGCGGAAGCATCTGCTTTAAGGTTTTGTTGAAACCTTTCGACCAGCCCATCGTGTCTGCGGGTGGTACACAGTGGTCCGAAGCTGCTTTGACCTATAGACAGAGAGTGAACAAGCCAGGTATCGAGAAATCACCCGTGCACCACCGTCCGGGACATAAACTAAGTGGTGTTGCCCTGGTCTGGGGGAAAGGCCGCCAGGTTATCTTCCCGGGTATGCCGACCGGCTGCAAGCAGGAAGAGCTTCCTGGGCGTGGCTTTGGACGTGGCTTTTAGCGTCAGTGGAATGGCTTCGGGTACCCGGGTCGCATAATCCACATGAATAGAATTTCGTGTCCCCGGTGCGACCTTTGGCATCTGCCCTACGGGTCCGATTCCCTATCGCTCAAAGGGGCACCTCAATGAATGGGCAGCGGGATATAGCGTAGCTGGGGTATGAGTTTGTGGCGACCCAATACCTTGATGTCGCCGTTCCGCGCACCACGGCCTATGCAAATCCGCTTGGATACTACCGCCGGTCCAAGGCCGTCGGTGCCAATTGCGAACAAACTGCGCCCGGACTCGTTGAGTGGTTTTTTTTGCGCCACACCGAGGTTGGCCCGCCATAGGTAAGTGGGAATTGGGCGAGACCACTCGATGATAGGTCCTGTGTCTTTGTGATGCGGGGCGGACTACCAACCGCATTGACCTCCTCCCACTCTCCACTGTTGCGACACACAGTACAGTAAAACATCGCCGTTCCTGTGCACACTAGCGAAGTGTGGTGTTGGGTCGTACGTGGCGGTTGGACCACATCTTTTTCCCAGGCAAGCCGCTCATCACCTGCTTCCAGCATTGCTTCCGCCAGGAGTAACCTTCGTCCCCGAGCTGCCTCCTCTCATAAACCTTTCTGCCCCACCCCGTAACCGTAACTGGAACATCTGAAATAACATAAGACACGTCAGCAATTTGGTGTCCGGGTGGCGACTCCACCATCCCTGATGGTGCGCCTGTCGGAACAGCCAGGATGAACAGGGTGCTGTCGGGGACCGGCCGCTGAACGTTCTGTTCTCTTCTGCGCGCGTTCCGCCCGACTAGGGCTTGGCAGGCGGAGTGATTTGGGTGAGCAGTTTGGTCAAAAGCCTTTTGCCTCGTCTCTCCCCCACAGGAACGGCCGACATGGCAGGTTCCCTGACTACTGCCCACTTCCAGTGGCTCAGGTGCCAGTCCACCGTGAAGAGTGTTACCCCTCCGGGTATTTCACGTTCTGGGTGTCCCCAGTGGACGCAGGTTAATGGAGAGGCGAGCTTTGGTTTCCCATCCTGTGGAGTGAACAGGTAGGACTGGACCAGGCTTAACCGCACTTCCTAGAGTCCACCACAGGGCCTGTACCTCACTCCTCCGTTGCCCCGTTTAATGGAAAACACAATCCGTCTCTGGGTGCCCCACTCGATGGTGGCATCCAAATGGCACTACAGCACAGCCTACTGCCAGCAGCAGAGCGATGATTGGGTAGGTTTAGGAATGGTGCGGCTCCGTGGTGTGCATTTTAATGGGACGGCTCATCCGTGTATGCCGGGAAACCAGCCGACCTCTGACCCTGACATGTGCGCTGGGTGCCCTCTGGCGTGCTCTCCCGCTTGTTCCTGGTACACCCTCTCGGGGAAATGGTCCGAGTGCTTCGCATCCCCAGTGCCTCTGGGGCAAATCAAAATCACGCAGACTCGTCATCTCCGCTAGCTCAACGGCCTCGACGAGCTCTCAGCCTCCCATGTAGCCAGATTCCTCATTTCCTTCGTCTTGCCGCCTGCCGTAGGGGCACAAACGTCTGGTATTGGGCGCACAAATGACCATGGCCATCGCGCCCGACACGATCGGACAAAACTGATCCATTTCTCCCCCTAAACCAATGTAAACACACTCTTGGAGAACAGGCAACTAGTGCGGCTGACCAGGCGGGTAACGCTCATTGATTGGCGAGGCGTCTGAGTTCGGCCGCTGTGCTTGGGCGCGGGCTGGCAACCGACTTATATACTACTTCCCAGGCTCGTAAACAATTGCCCGCGGCGATAGGAGACAACCTACTGCGCTCCAGGTATTCCTTCCAGTTAGTTCATCATAGGATTCCTTTTGGGCGGGCTGGCATGGACAAAGTAGTGCCTGTTGGGTCCCCCGGTTAACAACTAGTGCCAGTATTCCCTCCGCGCCACTCTTTCCCCGGGGGGGGGGGGGGGGGGGGGGGGGGGGGGGTCCCAGTGCCAGCCCTCTACGAGCGGCGATGGTTTCAAACATTCCCAGATAATGCTCTATATCGTCGTGGATGGTCAATCTTCGGCAGGAGCTGGGTGCGCTTTGCGTGCGTAGGGTCCGGCATCGGGGGCCCGCTGAGACGGTTTTTTTCCTGTGACAAGCGGGAGACGGCGACCTCCACGCTCTGTTTTTCACCCTGATCGCAGTGGCCATGGTTATGGTCTCGACGCTCTGCTGCTGTCGAATGCTTATCTTCCGTCAGGTGCTTGAGAAGCTCTTCCATAGCTGGTGGATGGAGTCACCGCCATGACGAGAACAGCAGAGGGGGGGAAAAAAAACAACTTGGTGAACCAGGACAATCGTGTTTGAGTCGGTGATCCTTCAGTAATCATGCCCGCATTCCTCCACCAGTGTCAACGGGCTGAAGAATCACACGACAGGGTTTTAAGTGCAATAAGTGAAGCCCCAGGGTGTATTTATTGACGGTGCTTTGATTTGTGCCTTGAATCCTTGTGGTAGTCCATGTGTTCGTCTCATGCGGTGCCCACACGTGATCCACTGTTTTGTGTGCCGGGCCGGCTGAGTGTAGGGGACTTGGTGTCCGCTGCTCACCTGCGGCTGGCGGGCTGGTCGATCCGCAGCTTTCTGGGAGGGGAACAGGATGGACACAACGATGATGGTAGTTTCAAGTCATCTGAAGATCCTCTCTTTCCTTGTGTCACCTTCAGTCCCCCGCGCAGCGTCTCTAGCTAGTTCCTCGTCCTCATACCGCTTTCAGCTGGACCTTGTGGTGTTCGGCCCGCTGTTGTGGTTGTCTGGTGTCGGTGCAGGGTGAAATCTGGCCTCTTCTTGCTTAGGGTGCGACGCTGCATGGGGAGGGGTCCTCAGGGCAACGTTCTCACAATATATAAAGTGATTTATTATTATTACAAATTATTAAATTATATTATATTATCGATTTCGGTCTTCTTTTTAACATCTCAATCACAAAGGGATGGTTATCACAACTTAATACCTTCACCATTTGTTTTCTCCCCCGGTAGTTCTGTGTTTATTTCAAATTACACCTGACACATTTGTTGCATTGTAGATAGCAGAAGACCACGTTTTGCCCTGTTGAAATATTAAAACAAATGAACAAGACAGAAAAAATCTGGATCTCCATGTCTGCCATGCAAAAGGTGGGGGGGGGGTAAAGTGGGGGGGGAAAAGTGAAAGGTCGTGACATTTGCCAAGATATGGTAACGGCCATTCTCTGACATATTTTATGTTGCTCTGGCATGTTAACGCTCATCCAATTGCACACAGCGAGTGGAGAAGTGAACACACGCGGTGAACACACACCCAGAGCAGTGTGGGGGTAAAGCTAGGATATCCCTCTCCCGTGGGATCCACGGGGGGTTCAGTTGCCGTTGCGGTAAGGGCACTATCAGCCATGGGTATTGTGATTGGTGGAAGAGAGCTCTGGGTGGGGGGGAGGGGTTGTGTTCATTGGGGGGTGGGTCCGGGGACAACCACAGACCACCACATCCCACGTCACCCTGACAACTCCTGCCAGAGCTCCCGAACCTGCGACCTTTCGGGTTTACAGCGCGTCCAAATCTCTAGACCATGTAGTCTCATCTTCTCAGACGGACTCCTTGAATCCTCTTCTCTGCCTACCACATCCTTCCTGCTACAATTGTGTGTCAGGGTTTAATGTTATTATAGATCTGTCAGCAGTTTAATATTTTTTACTAATGATTTTTGGGGGGGATCAAACTTATGAACACCCATGTGTCTACCCCAGTACCTTACGTGACGGCGATAGAAAGTGGCCTGTCTTTTCCATGTAGTTTTTTCCTAACAAACAAACTGGGGCCGCGACCGCGAACACGTGACAGTAACTACACGGAATACTATTTTAGAAATGCTAGGGTTGTACTTTTCCGCTGCTACGTCCAGCAGAACAGCATACAAAATTAGGGAGCGAGTGATGGAATCTCGGTAATATTGTGGGGGGGGTGGCTTTTTTATTCAATGTTAAAAGTGTCTAATGTGAGTTTGAAACAGTTCTACTCTGCCATCATTGAGTCTGTCCTGTGTTCATCCATAACTGTGTGGTTTGGTTCAGCTACCAAATCAGACATCAAGAGACTACAACGGACAGTCAGGACTGCTGAAAGGATCATTGGTGCCCCTCTGCCCAGTCTCCAAGATCTTTACATCTTCAGAGTGAGGAAAAGGGCTAAAAAAAATCACCTTGGACCCCTCGCACCCAGCCCACTCTCTGTTCGAACTGTTGCCTTCTGGTCGGCGCTACAGAGCACTGACCACCAGAAACAGCCAGACACAAAAAACTATTTTTTTCCTATACTTCTATTCCTGTATATATAGTACATTATTTAATGTTTTGTTTTTCTTTTTTTATATTAGTGTTATATTACATCCCTACTGTGTTGTTCCTATGTATGTCTGCACTATGTTGTACTTTATTCTACACTGGAAGCTCCTGTCACCAAGTCAAATTCCTTGTGTGTGTAAACATACTTGGTAATAAAGCTCTTCTAGTTCTGATTCTGAATATTATTTTGTGTGATCTTTATAGCCATGGTGAAAGCAACAATAGATGCTTTTCTTTACTTCACACTTGCCATGTTTTTGCTGTCACATCATAGGCCTATATCTACATTTGACGAGACATCTCATTGCAAATCATTTGAACTTTGTGTCAGCACGTCATAAATAGAACGAGTCACCAGTTTTCTGTTGAGGATTTGTCACACCGCTCGCATCTGGTGTAGACATGATGTAAGTTAATTCCGCTTTCTGATGCTGCATTTTAATTTTCATGCCACATTATTTGAAATTAGTGCAGGCCAAAAAAATTTCTCCCGCCTATTGAAGAACCCTGCTTTAAAGGCTTGTGCACTCAACTGTTTTTGAAATGGAGCTTTGTGTTTGTGAATCCTACCTCTCTCATTCAGCACAAATCATAATATTCCATAATATTTCCATATTTGCAGGGTAATGTATCTGAATGCTAAATGATTTATTATATAAATTTATCGGCTTTGTACTTCAGTTCCAACGGTAACACAGAGGCTATCGGCTTTGTGTTTGGCTCACTGTATTTTATTTTGATAAAGTACCTACTGTGCTGTCAAGTTAGCAATGCAGGAACTGATGTGTTTTGTGTGTGTGTGTGTACACCCACCGGCACGAACACTTCAACTATTTCCTTATACCAGCAGAATTAACTTTTAAACACTTATTGTCTTATTAATAACGCATCGCCATATAAAGGTCTGCTTTTTTGTGTACGCTTACAATGAAAACAAAACTCTAACAAAGTCAATGATTGAGAAGGAAGAGGACGGGGTCGGCTTGACTGCTGCTGGTGATTTTATTCGGGTTTGAGTAAATAAACAGAAGGGTGCACTATAAGCGCTCAATATAACACAGTTGCATAAGCAATACACAGGGGCTCTCCAGAGCAGACACAGTCTCCACACATGCACACCAGTCAGCCGTCTGTCCCTCTCTGCCTGCCTTCTCATTCCCGGGCCTCTTTATGTGGTCTCTCCATGCCAATTACTGGAACAAGACACAGGTGTTTGTCATTTGCATTTGACCCACTTACTCACTCCGCTCGTCTCTCAACTGTCTCTCCCACTGCAGACCTCGCTGAACCACGCCCCCCTCACCACATACCCCCACCACCCGACTCAGGCCGGGGAGCTGTCCGGGCTGCAGCCCCCCCTTTCTCGGTTTCTGGAGAGAAAGACAGCCACAGCCATCTGTACACCCGGTCTGTGGACCACCTGGAATTTAAAAGGCTTTAAAGCCAGATACAAACGAGTGATCTGCCTGTTGGTATCCTTCATGCGGTGGAGCCACTGCAGATCTATATTGCCAAGGATGATGATGTCATCTAAATAGGCAGTGACATATGTATTATGGGGCCAGAGAATATGGTCCATGAGACGCTGAAAAGTGGCCGGCGCCACAACCCGAATGGATACGTAATGAATTGGGTGCACTCCAAACGTGTTTTGAAGACCGTCTTTTCTTTAGATACGGCTATAAGGGTATCTGCCCCCCAATATCCTTTTGTTAAATCCAGTGTCGAATTAAAACAAGAATTGCCCAGCCAGTCAAGCAATTCGTCAACTCGCGGCATTGGATACGCGTTGAATTTAGACACTGAATTTACTTTACTGCGGTAATCCACACAAACTTCGAACAGAGCCATCTGTCCTTAGGAAACTAAAACTATTGGGGGCCTCAGCCCAATCACCTGTTGGATTCTTCTATTACCCCCCATTTTGAGCATTTGCCTCTATTCCGGTCTGAACCACTTTTTTCTTGTGCTCAGGTAAACATTACGGCTGATTGCGCACTACTATGCCTGGCTCGGTGATGAATGAGATTTGTTCAACCAGGTAGGGGCGAGAACCTTCTACAAATTCTGCCAGGGCACTTGGCCCATCAGTGACTGGGGAGTGGTGAGAGATGATATCATCCTTCGGGGACTTGAATTAGTGCTCAATTTGATGTGCCCCACTCCTATCTGGTTCGCCTGTTGTACAGCTGGCTTTGTTTGCCCTGAGCCTGTAACAAATTCTCCATAGATAGCCGCCCCAAAGTGTGGAGTTTTGGTCTCAGGTCCATTACATGTAACCTGAAAACAGAGTTAAATTTTTACCTTAAACTCCGTTACCCTCCCCAAGTTTTTCTGTCAGGATTGTCCAACGCCTCAGGGCTGACGTCTGTAGGGTAAAAATTAATGTGGATCCCCCCCCCAGCCCAAAAAACGGAAAAACCAGCGGCCCGGTCGAAGGTTTTTTTTGTGTATTCGGGCTTTATTTGGCCCTTAATCATCAGGATTTTGTTTTATCAAAAGATGGTTACACAATAAATATTAAGAGTTTTCCAACCAGGTATGTCTGTTTGATGTCAATTATAGAACATTTTTGCATTTAGATTACACAAAAGAACTTTGCCTGTTGAATATTAAAAACCAAAATGAACAAACCAAAAAACTGGATCTCCATGTCTGCCATGCAAAAGTGAGAGTGAAAAACAGTGGAATGAAGTGTCGTGACATTGGCAGAAGGATGGTAACACCCCCCCATTCTACAGAAGTAGTGCTCTGCATTTGGCTTATCCAAGCTTGCACACAGCGGTGAGAAGTGAACTATTTACACCGGGCAAACCCACCCAGAGCAGTGGGAAAGATATATATAACAGCGCCGGGGAGCAACTGGGGGTTCAGTGGCCTGCCTTAAGGGCACTTCTGGCCAGGGGTATTGAGGGTGGAAGAGAAGGCGGTTAAGTCACTCCCCAATAACCCACAACTCTGCCAGACTTCGAAACTCACGAACTGTGAGGGTACACAAGTACCAATCTATAACCCTTGAAACTAAGCGCAGACAGACTGGATCTCTTCTCTCCCACTTTCCCTAATTGCAGGTTTAATTATTAGATCTGTCAGCATTAATATTTTTATACTTAAGATTTTTGGGGGGGATCAAACTATAACACCATGTGTCTAAACCAGACCTTAACGTGGACAGCGATAGATTAAGTATCTTTTTCCATGTAGTTTTTGTCCTAACCACACGTGACAATAAGCGACATGGAATTCTATTTTAGAAATGGTTTTTATTTTCTGCGACGTCACAGCAGGAATAACATACAAAATATGACAGTGATAATCTCAGGTAATGATTATGTGCTTTATTCAATGTTAAAAGTGTCTAATGTGAGTTTGAAACAGTTCTACTCTGCCATCATTGAGTCTGTCCTGTGTTCATCCATAACTGTGTGGTTTGGTTCAGCTACCAACTCAGACATCAAGAAGACTACAACGGACAATCAGGACTGCTGAAAGGATCATTGGGTGCCCCTCTACTGCCCAGTCTCCAAGATATTTACATCTTCAGAGTGAGGAAAAGGGGCATAAAAAATCTGTGGACCCTCACACCCATCACCTCTGGACCCCTACAGGCACTGACCACCAGAACAGTTTTTTCACTCGCTGTTCAGAACTGTTAATCCATAATTATACAGTATTCATCGCTAACATAGTTATCTGACACTGACCACACCAGAAAATAGCCATCTGACACTAAAAAAACATTTCTATTTTTTTTCCTATACTTCTATTCCTGTATATATAGTACATTATTTAATGTTTTGTTTTTTTTTTTTATATAGTAGTGTTATAGTTACATCCCTACTGTGTTATTCCTATGTATGTCTGCACTGTTGTACTTTCTTCTACACTGGAAGCTCCTGTCACCAAGTCAAATTCCTTGTCTGTGTAAACATACTTGGTAATAAAGCTCTTCTAATTTTGATTCTGAATATTATTTTGTGTGATCTTTATAGCCATGGTGAAAGCAACAATAGATGCTTTTCTTTACTTCACACTTGCCATGTTTTTGCTGTCACATCATAGGCCTATATCTACATTTGACGAGACATCTCATTGCAAATCATTTGAACTTTGTGTCAGCAACGTCATAAATAGAACAGTCCCCAGTTTTCTGTTGAGGATTTGCACACATTAATCCCGATCGCGTCGCGGTGTAGACATGA
Source organism: Cyprinus carpio (assembly GCF_018340385.1). NCBI lineage: Eukaryota > Metazoa > Chordata > Actinopteri > Cypriniformes > Cyprinidae > Cyprinus > Cyprinus carpio. The sequence continues at coordinate 6,718,487 of NC_056576.1, read as the reverse complement.
TGTAAGTTAATGTCGCTTTCTGATGCTGCATTTGTATTTTCATGCCACATTATTTGAAATTAGTCGCGGGCCAAAAAAGTTTTCTCCCACCTATTGAAGAACCCTGCTTCAAAGGCTTGTGCACTCAACTGTTTGTGAAATGGAGCTTTGTGTTTGTGAATCCTACCTCTCTCATTCAGCACAAATCAATAATATTCCATAATATTTCCATATTTGCAGGGTAATGTATCTGAATGCTAAATGATTTATTATATAAATTAATCGGCTTTGTACTTCAGTTCCAACGGTAACACAGAGGCAGGCGTGCTGATGTTTTGGCTCACTGTATTTTGTATTTTGATAAAGTACCTACTGTGCTGTCAAGTTAGCAATGCAGGAACTGATGTGTTTTATGTGTGTGTGTGTACACCCACCGGCACGAAACACTTCAACTATTCTCCTTATACCAGCAGAATTACCTTTTAAACACTTATTGTCTTATTAATAGCATCGCCATATAAGGTCTGCTTTTTTTGTCGTACGCCTTACAATGAAAACAAAAACTCTAACAAAGTCAATGATTGAGAAGGAAAGAGGGACGGGGGTCGGCTTGACTGCTGCTGGTGATTTTATTTGGGTTTCAGTAAATAAACAGACACTTCGCACTATAAGCGCTCAATATAACACAGTTGCATAAGCAATACACAGGGGCTCTCAAGAGCAGACACCATCTCCACACATGCACACCAGTCCAGCCGTCTGTCCCTCTCTGCCTGCCTTCTCATTCCCGGCCCTTTATGTGGTCTCTCCATGGGCCAATTACTGGAACAAGACACAGGTGTTTTGTCATTTGCATTTACACACTTACGTCAACCGCTCGTCTCTCAACTGTCTCTCCCCTGCAGACCTCGCTGAACCACGCCCCCCTACCCCAAATACCCCACCCCCACCACCCCGACTCAGCCGGGACGGTCCGGGCGCAGCCCCCCCATTTCTGGAGAGAAAGAACAGCCACAGCCCATCTGTAACACCCGGTCTGTGGACCACCTGGAATTGTAAAAGGCTTTAAAGCCAGATACAAACGAGTGATCTGCCTGTTGTAATCCTTGCAATGCGGTGGGAGGCCCCTGCCAGATCTTATAGTGCCAAGGATGATGATGTCATCTAAATAAGCAGTGACATATGTATATGGGGCCAGAGAATAGGTCCATGGAGACGCTGAAAAGTGGCCGGCGCCACAACCCGAATGGATACGTAATGAATTGGTGCAATCCAAACGGTGTTGTGAAGACCGTCTTTTCTTTAGATACAGGCGATAAGGGGATCTGCCAATATGCCTTTTGTTAAATCCAGTGTCGAATTAAAACAAGAATTGCCCAGCCAGTCAAGCAATTCGTCAACTCGCGGCATTGGATACGGTTTGAATTTAGACACTGAAGTTACTTTGCGGTAAATCCACACAAAATCGAACAGAGCCATCTGTCTTAGGAACTAAAACTATTGGGCTCGCCCAATCACTGTTGGATTCTTCTATTACCCCCATTTTTGAGCATTGCCTCTAATTCGGTCTGAACCACTTTTTTCTTGTGCTCAGGGTAAACATTACGGCTGATTGCGCTACTACTACGGCCTGGCTCGGTGATGAATTGAGATTTGTTCAAACCAGGTAGGGGCGAGAACACATTTCTACAAATCTGCAGGCAAACTTGGCCACATCAGTGAGCTGGGAGGGTGAGAGATGATATCATCCTGGGGCCAGATCGGGGGATTGAATTTTAGTGCTCAATTTGATGTGCCCCACTCCTATCTGGTTCGCCTGTTGTACAGCTGGCTTTGTTTGCCCTGAGCCTGTAACAAATTTCTCCATAGATAGCCGCAACCAAGTGTGGGAGTTTTGTTCTCAGGTCCCAGTACATCAGATGGTTAAATTTTACCTTGGAGAAGCTCCGTTCTCCCAAGTTTTTTCCTCAGGATGTCCAAACCCCTCAGGGCTGACGTCTGTAGGGTCAAAATTACCTGTAAGGATCCACCCGCCAACCCAAAAGCGGAATCCCAGCGGCCCTGGTCGAGGTTTATTGTGTATTCGGTCCTTTTATTTGCGCCTCGTTGAATCATATCAGGGATTTAGTTTTGAATTTTAGTCTAGCTCCATGTTTAATCTGACTCCAATTTCACGTGATCATTAAATTAGGGCAATATTTCTATCAAAAGCTGATCACAGATATCGATTGTTTACTTAATTTAGATATTTGAGATTCTGAAAATCCCATACTTTCAATTATTCGTTCACTGCAGGACCCGGTATCGCTTTATAAGTAACATTTCGGCCGATTGAATTGCTCTTCCCGAACACAAAACTCGTCAGTCTGATCTTAAACATTGGCTTGCAGGGTAAATATCTACCTTTAAGTCGGTACGCGCGCCCTGCTTACTCGTACAAAAAGTATAGTTTTTATATATTTACGAAAACTGCAACTTATTTAAGACAGTGATAGTCAGAAATCGAAATGGATTCAATTGATGTGCCCCATGCTCCATCGATTAAACCTTTCGTATGAACAATCCTGAACACAGGATTTGAGGTAATACCTTCGCTTTAATCTACTAGTAATAATGAGTTAAGAATAATGCAGGAATAAAATCAAATATAACATTTATTATCAGTCAGGTAAAATTGTATCATGCCAATTACATAATGAAAATAAATTAGAAGCCAATTTAGAAAGGATAGTGTAATTGTAAATCACATTGTAGTTGGTGTTGCAACTTTGCTCCTGCACAAAGACACTGTAGCCATATTGGGAACGGCCAAGTGATCCATGCAGGAGGCACACAAATTTTAACATAGTCACACATGTAACAGTTATCCTAATTTAAGACACATGGTCTAAAATGCATAGCAAAGCACTCAGGTGTTTTAGAGAATAAACTTAACTCGCCAATGTGTACATGTAGTCGCACAAACAACTATACAGTGTGCTCGGTAGGCACAATGTGTTTAACACAATAACATAATAGTATACCTGACTTCAGGAAGATACATAGTATGGAGCATATGAAATACAGTACAGTACACTCCACACTACGGGCTTTCTGGCAACAGAATCGCCCAGTAGTGTTTTGTCACTATCCCTTAAATACTCAGGACCAGACAACAAATAATCTTTCAAATCAGCTGTAAAAACTAAAAAGACCTTTTGGTTTTTTTAGGTTCCCGTGGTCACATCAGAGTCACACCTGGCTGGAGATAAACATTCTCACAGACAAATAAAGGGGGGCACACCCCCTTCTCAGATCAATTCTCTAAATTCTACAAAAGTTTTCAAATCTTCTCATAATATAAATGACTACTTTGAAATTGAGACCATTTTACCAATCGCACAGAGACCTTTAAAATGATACCAAACATGACAAGTTTACAAGCATGAATCTGAAGATATAGTAAATGTTTTTATGTGAGAGTAAACAACTGTTAGATGCCTGGACCATGTGCCTGGGGGGAAGGAGCGGGTGAAGGTACCAAAGAGCAAATGGTCTTTCTTCCAGATCTTCCTATCTGTTTGTTTGGTCCACGAGGAGATCCAAAGCCCCATTTTTTTGGTGCATCTGCATTGGCATTGCGAGAGTTCCTGAAAGTCTGGCTTCACAAAGAATTCATTTCATAAGGAAATAATTTCACTCCTTACACGTCCATTAAGAAGCTCAAAGGGGAAACCCCCGTAGAGGCTTGCAGGACCTCCCACACTGCGAACAAGAGGGGTTCCAACCATTTATCCCAATCTTTGGCATCCTCGTGAACTAACTTACGAATCATGGATTTTAAAGTGCTATTAAATTGTCCCTCCGTTTGTGGGTGATGGACACTGGTGCAAATTGACTTAATGCTTAATAATTCGTACAGACATAGACGCTGGCCTTGGTCAGTGAGGATCTCTTTAGGATCCCCACCGGGATATTAATTGAAACAGTGCATCCGCAACCCCTCTTGGCGGAAATGCTACGGAGTGCCACTGTCTCCCAGGATATCAATGTGCATAGTCCCACCAGCATTAAGCAAAATGAATGCCCCCCTCCTGCGTAGCCTCGTTCTAATGGCCCGATGAGGTCCACTTTCCAATCCTTTTTTTCGAAGGGGACCCTGCATTAAACGGTAGAGGGTGCAGTGGCGTTTTGGGGAGGCCGGTGAATTTACCAGCTGACATTCATGACAAGACACACACCACCTGCACACATTCTCATAAATGCCCAGCCAAAAAAAAAAAAAAACACAGGCCATAGAGACATTTAGTGTTGTTATTTGACCTAAATGTCTAGCGCATGGGATTACAATGAAAACGCCTGGAAAAAGCATTCACGATGGCTTTTTGGCAGCTTAAAAGCTGGTGCCTGTGTATCTTCACAGTGTCCCTGAGCGTCTTGGTGCCCGTTACTCGATACAACCGGTTATTATAATCCCAAAATATGAATAGGAAAGCAGACGAGCAGGTTGGAGAGGGTTGACTGTCGGGACCTGTTCAAAAGCATGTTTTAATGACTCAGTCTGAGAAGGTTCCAGAGGGAAAATCATTGTGTCCTGAGAGGATCAGCCTCTCAATTTGATTCTGTTTCCGCTGGTACAGATCGCAGTGGTCCCTGTTCAGCCTCTCCTACCAGCATGAGCGCCCGTCCTTCCCTGCCTTTTTCTTTTTCCCAAGAGACATCCGCACATAACCATCCCAATAATTCACTAAAAGCAGGCCAATTAGTCCCCAGAATTAGCACATGCAGAGGTGTGGGTTAACTGCGACCTCTACACTATGATTTTGTCCCCTAAATCGAATAACAGTGGACACTAAAGGATATTTCACCACGTCCCCGTGCACACACCGTACCTGAACCAAGTGGCCTGTATCCAATGCCAGGCCCCTCCCCCCCCCCCTCCCGGGCTGAATCAGGCTTTGATGGATAAAGGTTGGTTACATCCTGAATACACCAGAGCCTGATAGTTACCCCCGAAATACTCACAGGTGTTGGTACCAGTCAGCCTGACCGGGGGCCAGCCTGCGGGGGCATCCGGGACCCGGATCATTGTGGTCAAATGATTGGCGTCGAGAGAGCTGCGAAAATGGACGCTGTATAGGGTCCAAGCCATGGTCGCCCCTGGGCAGAGCTCGGGGTCCATGCAGGGCATTAATCCGGTCTGGTCCACACACCGCCCTCGGGTCATGACTCGTGGAGGACCTGGAGGATGGGAACCTCGGAAAGAGGGACAAGTCAAAATGCAGGGGAGAGAGGGAGAAAATAAATGGGAAAAGAGCGAAACAGCTGGAATTGATTCCCCGAACCGCAGGGCACGCCACCATCTGATCCTCCGCCAATTGCATGGCTGAGCCGTTGGGCCATCATGAAGGGTTGGACGGCTCTCGCTCGAGGTCCAGCGAACAGATTCAGGGGTCGTCCCTGAGCCCCCATCTTGTTCAAGCGGGAGTTTGGGGGCCGGGGTTCTGCTGAAGTGCCATTTCTTACTACCCGAACCTTCCGGTCCATCCAGTTCCAGAACCTCTCGTGGTCCTCCTGTTGCGCCAGGATAATGGCCTGGAAGCGTCGTTACTGGTCAGTCCACAAATCCAGTTACGTTTGGTGTTGCTCTTGATGGATGACCACGAGGGATGAGATGACATCCACAAATGGTGTACTTGTTGGAGTTTGCATGACGGTGGTGGTTCTCCTGCTTCCTTCCCGGGTTTCAGCACCAGTGTAACAATGTCAATGATTAAGAAGGAAGAGGACGGGGTCGGCTTGACTGCTGCTGGTGATTTTATTCGGGTTTGAGTAAAAAACAGAACGTCACACTACCACAGCGCTCAATATGACAAAGTTGCATAAGCAATACACAGGGGAGCTCTACAGAGCGACAGCGTCTCCACACATTGCACACCGGTCAGCAGGTCTGTGTACAAGTTCTGTGTGACAAGTTAAGCTTGTCACAAAATTGAACTGAAAACGCAGCATTTACATTACGGCTACGTTAGTGTCATACTTTTTTCCCCCCTGTTTATCTTAAAACTAATCTAATATATTTCAAGAATTTATTCCTTGTATGTTATACAGGTGCGGGTGGGTGGTGGGAACTCTCAGTAAATTAGAATGTCAGTGGAAAAGTTCGTTTATTTCACGTAGTTCAAACTCAAATGATGAAACTTGTGTATTAAAGAAAATTCACCCCCCCCCCAGTGCAAACTGACTGAAGTAGTTTTAAGTCTTTGGTTCTTTTAATTGTCATGATTTTGTCACATTTTAAAAAAAAACCAAATTAGAATACTTCATAAGACCAATAAATAATAATAATAAAAAACTTTTAAATGAATTGTTGACCTTCTGGAAAGTAATGTTCATTTACTGTATATGAACTCAATATACTTAGTAGGGACTCCTTTTGCTTTAATACCTGCCTCAATTCGGTGTGGCAAGGTGGTGTTGTGGAAGAGGTTGTTTTTTTGGTGGTGTTCTTTTGTTCTTCTTTTTTTTTTGTTTTGTTTTTTATTTTTTTCTTGTTAATACCCTATAGATTCTCTATGGGGTCAGGTCTGGTGAGTTTGCTGGCCAGTCAGAGTCACACCAAGACCATGGTCATTTAACCAACTTTTGGTGCTTTTGGCAGTGTGGGCAAGTGCAAAATCCTGCTGGAAAATGAAATCAGCATCTTCAAAAAAGCTGTGTCAGCAGAAGGAAGCATGAAGTGCTCCAAAATTTCTTGGTAAACGGGTGCAGTGACTTTGGTTTTCAAAAAACACAATGGACCAACACCAGCAGATGACATTGAACCCCAAATCATCACAGACTGTGGAAACTTAACACTGGAATTCAAGCAACTTGGGCTATGAGCTTCTCCACCCTTCCTTCAGACTCTAGGACCTTGGTTTCCAAATGAAATACAAAACTTGCTCTCATCTGCAAAGGAGGACTCGGACCACTGGGCAAACAGTCCAGTTCTTCTTCTCCTTAGCCCAGGTAAGACACCTCTGACAAGTCGCTTAACAAGGAATACGACAACTGTAGCCAAATTCCTTGACACGTCTGTGTGTGGTGGCTCTTGATGCCTTGATCCCAGCCTCCAGTCAATTCCTGGTTCACATCAAATTCTTGAATCTATTTTGCTTGACAATCCTCATAAAGCTGCGGTCTCTCGGTTGGTTGTGCATCTTTTCTTCCACACTTTTCCTTCCACTCAAATTTCTTTTAACAGGCTTAAAACAGCACTCTGTGACGGCCAGCTTCTTTGGCAATGAATGTTTGTGGCTTACCCTCCTTGAGAAGGGTGTCAATGATTGTGTTCTGGACAACTGTCAAATCAGCAGTCTTCCCCATAATTGTGTAGCCTCGTGAACCAAACTGATAGACCATTTTGAAGGCTCAGGAAAACTTTGCAAGTGTTTTGAGTTGATTAGCTGATTGGCATGTCACCATATTCTAATTGTGTTGAGATTTTTGTTAAATGTGAGCAAAATCAGTCACAATTAAAAGAACCTTAAACTACTTCAGTCTGTGTAAATTGAATTTATTTAATACTGAGTTTCACAATCTGAGTTGAATTACTGAAATAAATTTAACTTTTCCACGACATTCTAATTTATTGAGATGCACCTGGATATGTACTGCAGATTATATATATTTAACATAATGTAATATTTTAGTTCTAAAAATTTGCATTACTGTCTGTTCAAAATAAATGAAAAGATAAGTTTTTTTTCCTGTACCAAAATCGTAGCGAACAGTGACCCCCAATCCAAGGGTACCATGACAATCTGTGTACCATTCCACCTATTTTTTTTTTCAGTTTTCACTTTGGACAATAACAACACATATTTACGGATGTTTTTTTGTCAACTCAGTTCAGAATTTAACACTGTTTTTTTGTTTATTTGTTTATTACACTGCTCCACCACCATCACACTCAACACTGGCGTACCACAGGGCTGTGTGCTGAGCCCATTCCTCTACTCCCGCTACACCCACGACAGCAAGCCTGTGCATGGATCAAACTCCATCATTAAGTTTGCAGATGACACCGCGGTGATTGGCCTCATCAGAGACAACGATGAGACTGCCTACAGGGAAGAGGTACAGCACCTGGCCACATGGTGCACTGACAACAACCTGCTCCTTAACACCAGCAAGATAAAGGTGCTCATTGTGGACTTCAGGAAGAAGAAAGGAAGCATGCAGACCCCATCCACATTAACGGAGAGTTGTTGTTGAACGTGTGTCCAGCTCAAGTTCCTGGGAACCACCATCTCGGAGGACCTGTCCTGGATCACTAAACACCTCCAGCTGGTCAAGAAGGCTCATCAGCTCATCCTCAGGACACTGAAGAAGAACCAGCTGTCTTCAGCCATACTGGTGAACTTTTACCGTTGTGCGATCGAGAGCATCCTGACCAGTTGTATTACAGTCTGGTATAGGAACTGCTCAGTTGCTGACCGCAAGGCACTGCAGAGGGTGGTGAAAACCACCCAATGCATCACAGGGACACCACTTCCTGCTATTGAGGACACCCATAAGAAATGCTGTCTACGTCAAGCTCGCAGCATTCTTAAGGACTCTTCTCACCCTGACCATAGACTGTTAACCTCCTGCCCTCCGGAAGGCGCTTCAGGAGCCTCCGGACAAGGACCAGTAGATTCAGGAACAGCGTTTTTCCCTACAGCTGTCTCCTTACTGAACTCTGCCCTCTGACACAACCCCTCCCCCACCACCACCACTACCACCACCACCCACACACTGACTCCTCACCCCTCCTCATCATTACATCTGATTTACAAACAAACAAAAAACAGTAAACTTATTACTTGCACTACTGTCTGTTCATCCAGAATACTGAGTAATCCATTTGCACACTGAAATATTTTCTATGCACTTTTACTGTCCATTGCACTAGTGTAAATGATGTTCATATGTTCATAGTATCTTCTGTTTATAGTGTACATCCATTTGTATAGTATGTTCATTGTACACCAATCTGTATATCATGCTGATAGTATTGAAACTATGTAAATTATGTCCATAAAACTGGCCTTATTTGTATATTTATTGTACATTTGTAACATATTGTAGACACTGTATATTCTGTACTTACTGCTTATTTGCACTTTGGTTAGATGCTAACTGAAAAAAACATTTCGTTGCCTTGTACCCTTACATGTGCAATGGACAATAAAGGTTAATCTAATCTAATCTAAGGATAATATCTACAATGAACATTTTTTGACTTTTTTTTTTATTTATATGATGTTTTATTAACAAGGTTCGGGAGGAGCATGATCAGATAATCAACCAATTTGGCTCAGTGCAAACTCGTTTAGGCTAACCATCTTAACTAGCACAATACGTGTATATAAATGCAGCCTTCTTACCTCTATCCCGCGACAGTTTTCCGGGCATCCCTCCTCCACCCCAACTCCTCACTCCTAATCTGTTTTTATCCCACATTAGGGACAGGGGGAGTTCTTCGGGTTCGGGCTAATATTCCCAGGCTCGGAGCCTATCCCCAGGACAGCACGCCAAAATATGCTTACTATTTGCTAACAGATTAGATGTAAGGGTGAACTCGTGAACTGCCCTTAATGATTGGCGCGCAGCTAAAGACTTTGCTTTGATGCCCACAAAGCATGCAGCTCAGGCAATCGGTAAAGGCTATGGGCTTTATGGTCTTCCTTCCTGACCTCAAGGACTCAGACCATAAAGTTCTCCTTAATGCCCCGGTGACTCCTTCCGGCCTCTTCGGTGATGCCATGGAGTCCATCATTTAGCACTTCACGGAGGCTCATAAGCGTGCCAGAGCATTGAGACACGTGATGCCAAGGTGCGTTTTCCAGCAGCAGATCACGAGATCCTGGTCTTCTTCCATTTAGGCTGGCTTTAGCCCCACGCACTTTCTCGAGGTGCATGGAAGCAGCAGTTTCCCCCTTCAGAGTGAGCAGGATGCTCATTCTCAACTATCTGGATGATTGGCTGATTTTAGCTCAGTCACGGGACATGCTAGTCGGCCATATAGACACGCTGCTTCGTCACTTGGACTCCCTAGGGCTATGCGTCAACATGCAGAAGAGCATTCTCACACCGAGTCCGTCTGGGGGTGTGTTTTAACTCAGTGGAGATGCGCACCCGCCTCTCTCTGTGGCCATTTTGTCTTCCCTGTGCCATTTCAAACCTGGGCAAATCTGTTCACTTGAAGAAATTTCAGAGGCTGCTGGGACTCATGGCAGCAGCGTCAGCAGTGTGTCATCTGGATTTACTACACATGCACCTGCTGCAGTTATGGTTGAAATCTCTAGTCCCTTGTACGGCGTGGAATTCGGGCTGTTTGTTGTCTTTTGGGTTTGCTTCGAATGTATGTGGTTGTGTTGTGGTTCAGTTCTCATCAGCTGGGGGGTTCCCCTGGGCTTGGTGCACACTGTGGTAATGACGGACGCATCGACTCGCAGCTAGCGTCGGATCATCAGGATGGAATGAGAGGTAGAGTTGAGTGTCATCGGGATAGCAGTGATATGAAAAGCCATGTTTCTGGAGGACAGAATAGGGTTGACAGGAGGATCTGGTGATTAACCATGTCAAAAGGAGCAGACAGATCCAGCAAGATAAGTATTGAAGATTTGGAATCTGCTCTTGCCAGTCTTGGGGCTTCAAACAACTTAGAGCAAGACAGTCTCGTTTGAATGTTCACTTCTGAAACCAGACCAGTTGCTGTTGAGGAGGTTGTTCTATGTGAGAAAGGCAGAGACTCGTTCAAATGTTTTTGCAGTGAAAGGAAGAAGGGAAACTGGTCTGAAGTTCTCTAAAGGAGATGGGTTAAGGGTGTGTTTCTTAAGTAGTGGGGTTATATGAGCCTGTCTAAATGCTGGGGGAAAACACCAGTGTGAAGGTATTTGTTAATGATGTGAGTGAGTGCAGATACAACTGCAAGCAAATAAATGGCTTGAAGGAGATGAGATGGAATAGGATCAAGCAGATCATGAGCGGATTAGAAAGGATGAGTTTGGAGACTTCTGCCTCAGAGAATGAAGAGAAGAATGTGAACGAGTGTATGTTTGCTGGTAAGATGTGCTTGACAGATTGTTTTGTGGAAAATTGTGCACTGATGGCTTTAATTTTATTAATGAAGAACATTGCAAAGTCATTTGATGATGTTTTGGGCAGAATTATGAGAGCCCACTCCCTTGGTTGAAAAGCAACCCCACACATGAATGGTCTCAGGATGCTTCACTGTTGGTACAACACAGGGCTCATGGTAACGTTCACCTTTACTTCTCAGAAGAAACGATTTTTCAGATGTCCCAAACAGTTGGAAGGGGGCTTCTTCAGGGAAAATCTTCTGCTTTCCAATCCTTGTACTTCCTGCATAATTTTAGTCTGTCCTTGACACTCTGGGACATCCTGAAGACTTTTTCACTGCAGTCGAACCTTTCTCCTTGAAGTTTTTGATGATCCGGTAAATAGCTCTTTCAGGTGCAATATCCTTTGTAGCAATTTCCTTGCATGTGAGGCCCTTTTGATGCAAAGCTATGATGGCTGCACGTGTTTCTTTGGAGGTAACCATCGCTAACAAGAACACAATGATTGGAAGCACTTCTTCCCTCCTTTTACAGCAATCAGTCTGCTCTTACAATCTAATTAGTATTGAGAGTGATTTGACCTGACTAGTATTCATTCATTCTTTCACATGTGCTGCTGATCTGATTAGTCAGTTAATGTTAGCTGGTCATTTTGTGTCAGGATCAAAAAACAGTGAAATTATTTTTGTGAAAAGTAAATTTTTTGGCTATTGAAGCTTTTAGCAATTATTTAAAATGCATCTGATCACTCTATAGCTTTTAGCAAAAACAATGTGAATGAACACCATTACAGCTTAAGCAGCAAACTTTGCAAAACACAAAAATTTATGTTACTACCAAACTTTTGGTCATGACTGTATGCCAGGCTTTAAAGAGATGGGTCTTTAGTCTAGATTTAAACTGACAGAGTGTGTCTGCTTCATGAACAATGCTAGGTAGATTGTTCCACAGTTTGGGGGCGCTAAATAGGAAAATGATCTGCCGCTGAAGGAAAGCTTGCTATTAAAAAGCACAACTAGGGTCCTAACTAATGGCAAAGAATTGACACACTGTAAAAAAAAAAAAAAAATCTGTGACATTTATGGTAAAATACAGGCAGTGGTGGTTGCCAGAATTTTTACCTTTAAATATATGGTAGCAACATTTTAGGCTTTAAGACTTAACTTAAATTCACAATAAAAATGTATTTCATTAACTGATGTAATGTTTTGAGAAAAAAAGCCTGAAAATAGTTTTTGACTATATAATGAAAATCAAAACATTGGACACAACAGACATTCATTCACTGTAATAAATAAATAAATAAATAATAAAAAAAAAAATAAACAGCTCTTCCACAAGCTGAGAAGGGATATACCTAATATATATATGTACACAACTGATAAGAAAAAGCTAAGAAACAGGTATTTCAACAGAAAAAAAAAAACATAAAATATGAAGTGTCATACAGGGAATTCTGGCGTGTCATTTAGTTTTTTTTTTCACTGTAAATTGTACATGTGACTTTTTCCTTTTTTACTTCCAAAAACCGTAATTTTAACAGTATTTTACTGTAAAATTACATTAAATGTAATTACAGTTATTCACTGTATATACTGTAGTATGGAAACTTAATGATAACCAATTAACTGGTTTTTACTGTAACATTTTTACAGCACAGTCTTTTACTGTTAAAATCACAATCATTTTTTACAGTGCAGAGCAGCCATAAAGTGTTAGACAGTGTTCTAGGTTATTACATGTCAAGGTTTTTGGTCAGACAATTAAATGCCAGGACACACCAAGCCGACTTCAAAGAACTAGTGGTGACAAAAGCCAACGGTGTTGTTGCCTCACAATGGCAGCATCTAGAGCAAAAAGCTGCGCTTGAACACACCACTCAGACTACAGCCAACTGCAAACTAACGTGTGTTCTGTGCCCGTGTGAGAGGAATTATTTGTCAATATCAGCAGCTATCAATAGTAAATATTGGTCATTCAAAAGGAGAAACTGAAAAAAGGATATGAGATATACACAGAATAAAACAAAATAAATAAATAAATAAAACGTAAACAAAGCAGCACTTGTTTGCCATTTTGAATATCAGTTATGTTGATAACTTTCTTCATTTTAAGCGGCTCATGTTGTTATAAAAATATTTGCATATTTTAGTGCTTGGGTAAAATCTTTCAATATTAGAACAGCCTTCTGTCTGTGCTGCCTTCATTTACATGCTCGTTTTCATCACTTTCGGTTTAAATCTGGGGGACTGACTCGTTCACTAAACTGAACATCCAATCAGAGTTCCCACTCTTGCCGATGCCCCCGATGCCAATTCAACATGTTGAATCAGGCAAGCTGCCACAAGTGTGAGCCCAATGAGAGCTAAACGTGAGAACACACCAAAACAAACTAGCCCGACAGACTCTTATTGATGAAAAGCCTGGGCGTTGCCACAAATGGGACCGTCGGCTTGGCGTTTCCGGCCTGTAACACCTCTGTTTTTTCAGAATTTAGCGGGTAGGAAATGACTCGTCATCCGGTTTTTTTTATATTCAACTATGCATTTTGTTAGTTTTTGCGAAGTGGTATATAGAACTGCAGAGCTGAGGTTTTATCAGCATAACATTGAAAGCTAAAAGTATGTTTCCTGAGATATCTCCTAAGGTGTAATTGTAAACGGAAAAGCAACTGTCGCTAGTGCTGAGCCTTTTGGTACTGTCACTTGTGATCCTCATCAATCACTTCTACAATTGTTTCAGTCATAGCTAAGTAATATTGAAACAAAACCATGTCAAGCAATGCCCCTAAATGTCTACATTATATTCTAGTCTACTCAAAATAATGTTGTGGTCGAAAATGTCAAAGCAGCTGCTAAAGATCCATTAGGCCAACTAATTACAGAGGTACAACCGCCTTTCAGATTGATAAAAGAATGGACATTGTAATTCTGATGAGAGCAGTCTCAGTACTTATGATGACGGTCTAACTTCCTGACTGGGAATCCTTACCTAGATACCGATCTCTCTAAAAAATGAACAAAGGTGGAGAAGGATACCTACCTTTTGACTTTCTATATCTTTGACAGGAAAAGGAATATTTTTGAGATTGGTCTGTATGTAATGACAACTCAAATTAGAAATGTTGCGTTTGGCAACTAACGGAAATAACAATAAGTTTAGGATTTTCTAAAAAAATATTTTAGTTCAGTTAATGTTTTTAATTGCAAGTATTGTTACTGTGCAATAAAATAATTTAAGCATATCATTTATAATATATATGTTAGGGTGTTGTTACTGGATTACCCGTGAGTGAACATCTTGGCTGCTCCACAGAACTGCCGCCGCATGGCTCACGGTCTGGACAAGAGTGATTAGCAGACAGCCCACCGTCAGGTGTGTGAAGAACATCCCTTGGTGTTTGATCTTGGTGGCGGCACCTGTGACGGTTCCCTGCTGACCATCGATAATGGCGGTCTTCTTTTTTTTTTTTGAGGAGGTGAGTGCGCCGTGGTGGGCTACCAATGGAGACACTCACCTCCGTGGTGAAGACTTGAGCAACGTGTCATGGAGCACTTCCTCAAGCTATACAAGGATAAAAAACTGGAAAGGACGTGCCAAGGACAACCGTCGCCCATGCAGAAACTGCGTCGTGAGGTGGAGAAGGCCAAGAGAGCGCTGTCCACCCAGCATCAGGCCCGGCATCGAGATCGAATATTTTTTTAAAGGGGAAGACTTCTCTGAGTACAACTTGACCCTCACCAAGTTTGGCGGGGGCTCAAACGTGGTAAAGAGAAGCTCCTCGTTAACCACAAAGCCTTAAACAATACTAAGAAATAAAAATTTATTATAATGTTAACAAACCCTGCAATTTCTTAATGTCGATTAATCAAAGATTTTCTATTTATTTGAAACCAAAATCTGAAAAATTAAATTTTGTGGAACATTCTTTTACGTTTATATATATTATATATATATATATATATTGGATATATATATATATATATATAATATATATATATATATACTATATATTATATAGATTTTATTTGTTTTTATTTTTTATTAATGAACTACAATTGAAATAAAAATTAATGAAATAGTCTAAACAAAACTCTTAAAATGATATCTCCAATTAGCTTAAACTTTAAAAATAACTAATTCAAATATTATAAAAACCTGTTTTAAGGAACTAATGAAGGTTTCAGGATCATTAAAAATTAAAGGCAGTGTGTTAATAGGGTTGGAGCTAAACTTTGCAGGACAGTTGATCGCCAGGAGCAGGGTTGGGCAGCCCGATCTAGAGTTGGTTAATTTTTATTTTAGTATCACTAAAACTGGAAAAGAAAAAAAGTATATTAATAAAGAAATAAAATGGGGCCAGTCCTGGCCGCTAATGGTTGAGTCAGACTGTAACCCGAAGGCGTAGGTTCGAGTCTCATGACCGGAGAATGACCGGCACTTTCTTCCACCCCCAATACCCTCAACTGAGGTGAGACCCGTGAGCAAGGCAACCGATTCCCCCAACTGATTCCTGAGCGCCACAGCAAAAATGGCTCCCCACTGCGCTGTGTGGGTTTCAGGTGTTGTGTGTGTGTGTGTTTTGTTTTCACTACCACGCGGTGTGTTGCACTTGGACAGGTGAAAATCTGGAAGCTCAAATTTCGAGTATATGACACATTACTGGCCACCTGTTAGGCCTGGGCGATAAAATGGTATCGATATTTAAGCGATGGTAAACCATCATCGATAACGATAGAAAACATGTTTGATATATCGCATGATAGTTTCACCATCATCGACAATTTAAAGAGCGTGTGTGTTTTAGTGACAAGCAGACAGCCAGCAGAACACAAACACATTCTGAAATGAGTCGTGCCTGCCTGAGATGAGGAGACTGTGGATATCATAAAAGGAATATTAGTTGAATGTGTATTTTGAAACATTTTTACTGTTTTTGTTAGTCTATATCCAGTTGTACCCACAAAAGCACGCTGCAGCATTATTCATTCAAAATATAAAGACAACTATAGAAGCTCAATGCGGAAAAGATATTGTTTAGGTTACAACCGAAACCAAGCCATTCACACGAATGCATATTCGGCACATTTTTGAGACGCACAACTATGACTGCTACACTCGCATCTCCCACGATGATGAATAGAAAGCCATGTAAAGTTAAAAAAGGTTCAACATTTAGAAAACTTGAGTTTTATTCCATACCACTGCGTCTCATATGTTTTTACATGTGATCGGCGTTTTGGCTATTAGTTTTAAAGAAGTCATCGGATGCATGCACTTTTACACGTTGTTTGAACTGAAATGTGTGTAAGCATGTGTGTACGCAACAACCCTATAATGATAAAAATCCACCCAGTGTTTTTAAATCTACTAAAATCATTACCCCTTTCTCAAATCGAGCCAATCTCAGATGCCTGTCTGTGTGATGTCACAAAAACAGGCCCCTACCATGATAGTTTGATTGACAGTAGCGTTTCAGACTGGTGTCTTACCTTAGACCCACCCTGAGTGACTGTCATCAGTCCACCATTTTTTCACCGCCGGAGCAGATGTAGACAAGAATGAATCCTGTTCTGTTGTTGGATGTTATAATGAACATAGCAGTCATCATTTACTCCGACATCTGTGCTGCTGAAAACGCAGTGGATTATGTTTGTTTTTGAAGGGAATGCACCCCTGATCTACCTAAATGCGTCTGTGTTCGCGCCAATTATTCATGATCCAGCTTCACCTACAGAAGAAATGAATATACGTTTTTTTTTCATGAATCTTTGCAAATAGTCTTTCTAATAATCTGCTAATTAGCAAGTTTCTACAATAGGCTGTGGCTAAAGTCTCTTGACAGCTTTCAGGAAGAGAGGGGCAAGTCCATTAGAAACACATTAACATTTAAAAAGAGAAAATGCTACACAAAATAGCTTGCTCTGAAAAAGAGCTGTTTTTTGACAGGGTAAAAAAGTGTGTTTTTTTTGCTACCATTGAGAAATGTAACCAAACTTTATTTACAGACTTTCATTAAGACCCTAAGGAGTCATATCAATTTATGCAAAATGGGCATCCGATGACCCCTTTAAGGTATGCATAAATACATGATGCTGTTTGTTCATTATTGTTTATGCAATTTACAAAATTATATTTGATTTATAAATACTTAGTTTAAACCACATGCAAGTATGCACTCCTTTCTTTTTTATAGATAGTCATTATTTAATTGCATTGAATAAACAATTTTACTGAGGTGCATTTTTTTTGTTTCATTGCGCTCCCCCCTCCTGGGTGGCCTCAGGAGATATGGGCCAAATGTTTTTACACTTATTTAATCTATAGTGTTACAAGAAAGGAGATATTAGTTTAAATCTTTTTTTTTTGTTATTTGCTTTGTATTAAAATAAGATGCTGTTTGTCTTAATAAATTAAGGTCAATTAAAATATAATTGTTAAATTAAAAAAAAAATCCTACTGCTCTGTTTAAGAAAATTATTTTTTGAAATTCAAAAATTATCGATACAAAAAACAACATGAAACATTATATTGTGATAATTGTTTTTATGCTATATCGCCCAGTCCTACCACCTGTCCTTTTTCTTTTTAAATGACAAAAAGAGAAAAGACTCACAGCAGATTAATAATAATAAACTTTGGAATTAAAAATGAAAACTGAAAATCTAAAAATAAAAACTAATTCAAAAATATTGAAAATAGTGTGCATTGTAGTTTATTGAAAAAAGATATATAAAAAGAACTATGTTTTGTGCCTGTACTGTATGGAAAATAACCACTGCTTTTTGTGCTCTTGTCCTCACAGGACTTGTTCCGCTCCACAATGAAACTAGTGCAGAAGGTTCTGGAAGACTCTGACCTGAAGAAGACTGACATTGACGAGATTGTCCTGGTTGGCGGCTCCACTCGTATTCCCAAGATCAAGCAGCTGGTGAAGGAGTTCTTCAACGGCAAGGAGCCGTCCAGAGGAATCAACCCGGATGAGGCCATGGCTTACGGAGCTGCCGTCCAGGCTGGAGCCCCGTCAGGAGAAGAGAACATCGGTGAGTCTGTCTACAAACCTTTAATGATGGCCCCATCTAGGCTGGCTGTCTAATACACACGTCGCTTGTGAGATGATACTGGCTGAAATGTGTTGAACAGGTGATCTGGTGCTTCTGGAACGTTTGCCCTTTAACCCTGGGCATTGAGACAGTCGGTGCAGTGATGACCAAACTCATTCCCAGGAACACCGTTGTGCCCACCAAGAAATCCCAGATCTTCTCCACTGCTTCTGACAACCAGCCAACTGTGACCATCAAAGTTTATGAAGGTAAGTGACACTTTTTTTTTTTTTTCAAAACTGGCCCCATTTACTTCATCTTGTTGGATTACATTTATGACCCTATTTTTATTAGTTAGTTTATATGAAAATGGTTTTGTTTTAGATTTTGAAAATAAAACTAAAAACAAAAAGAATAAAAAAAAAAATCCCCCATATTTTGCTCCATTAAGCCATTTCTCGCTTAAAATTGCCAATGTTGCTGGTGTGTTAAATCACAAACATTCTTTTTATTTAGTTGATTCATATGAAAAGGTCTTTAAGTCCCTGTAAAGTCAATTCTGAGAATTATTTCTAACTCTTTATAAAGGTTAAAAATGTATTGCTGAAACACTTTACAAAGACTGTGAATTCTTTAGAACTAAATAGTGAAGTTAGACCATTAAACAGTTTTTCACCAATTCTTTGTTCAGATTTTTCTGGCGGGGCTAAAACGGTGGCTCGATGCCGCACTGGAGCCACCGATCATGGCCCCTCCCCTAACACTATAATAACTGTTGATAACGCACTGAGCCACCGATCATGGCCCCTCCCCTAACACTATAATAACTGTTGATGACGCACTGGAACCACCGATCACGGCCCCTCCCCTAACACTATAATAACTGTTGATGACGCACTGGAGCCACCGAGCACGGCCCCTCCCCTAACACTATAATAACTGTTGATGATGCACTGGAGCCACCGATCACGCCCCTCCCCTAACACTATATAACTGTTTGATAACGCACTGGAACCACCGATCACGGCCCCTCCCCTAACACTATAATAACTGTTGATGACGCACTGGAGCCACCGAGCAAGGCCCTTCACCTAACACTATAATAACTGTTGATGACGCACTGGAGCCACCGATCATGGCCCCTCCCATAACACTATTGTAACGATAAAACAAACTTCTATTCACGGGTAGAAGGAGGCGGGAACCGGCAACACTCAAATCAAACTTTAATAACCAATAAACATAAAACAGCGCGACAGCCCCTCACGGGCGACTGCCGCGCACAAACAAAAACCAAACCACAAAATAAAACCAGACCTGGTCCTTTCTCGTCCTTCACTGTCGTCGCTCCTCTTTTGTATCCTGCCAATCTCTTCCGTGGGACTCGAGACCGGTGAGTGGAGCAGGTGTCGCTCATTTCCCAATCACTCCACCGGCCTCGCGCTGTTCCCACGGCTCTTCGTCCCGCCCCACTCGTCACATACCCCCCATCGCCCCTCGCAGGCAGGGGTACCCACGAGACTGCGCTCTACTTCCCCCCCCCGCTTCCCTCTGGGGGACCGCTCACGGTGGCTGCGGGTACCTGGGGGTAGTGACAGACAGACGAGGCGAGAGAAAAGGATGAGATGGGAGAGCGACAGAGACGAGAGAGGGGAGAGAGGAATTTTTGTTTTTAAAAATCCGGTTCCCAGACATGTGCCGCTCGGCCCTCCACCAGCTGGGTGAACTCTTCCATGGTGCCTGGCGGTGGCACTGGACGGCCCTCGGCGGACGGCACGACACTCCTCTGTCGCCCGGTGGACGGCGACGGCTCCTCTAATTTTGGGCAGCCGGAGGATGTCCCCCGTTCCCTGCTCCTCCTCATACCTTGGGATGGCAGCAGGCTCCGGCCCCCTGGCGAACGGCGCCGACTCCTCTCGCTCCCTCACGGACGGCAGCCGCCCCTCCACATCGCGGGCGGCCGGCAGCGAGTTCGTCCACCCCCAACCCCTCCACCCCCCCACCGCCTCGCGTCCATGGCCCAGACTGTTCCCCTCTCGTGCACCGGGGATTCCCCCAGCGGCGGGGATCTTGGCAGCGCGTCCCTCCTTCCCCCCGGTTTCAGCACCATGAAACAAAAAACCCCATAATCATGGAAAAGGAGGGGGGAAACCCGGGGGACCCTCATAAAATTTTAATGAAAAATAAATCAAACGCGCGAACCCCCTCACGGCGCGCCGTGCCAAACAAAACAAACACAAAAAAAAACCCGGGCCTGGTCCTCTCTCCCCTTTCATTCGTCGCTCCTCTTTGTATCCCCCTCCCCCTCCGGGGACTCGAGACCGGGGAGGGAGCGGTGCCTCTTTTCCCCAAATCACTCCACCGGCCTCGACCCTTTTCCCACTCTCGGCCCCGCCCCCTCCCAACTAAAATAACTTTTTGATAACGCACGGGACCCCGAGCAAGTCCCCTCACCAAACACTTTTAACTTTTTTGGACGCTTGGAGCCCCCGATCACGGCCCCTCCCAAACACTATAATTGTTAAAACGCACTGGACCACCGAGCAAGGCCCCCTCCCAAACACATATAACTGTTGTGCACACGGGAGCCCCGAGAAAGGGCCCCCCCCAAACACATAAAACTTTGAGACCCGGGGCCCACCGGAAAGGCCCCCCTCACCTAACATATAAAACTGTTGTAACGCCTGGACCACCGTAGGGCCCCCCCATACCCCATTTAACTGTTGATGCCAGGAGCCACCGTCACCCCCTCCCATACTTTATAATAACTGTTGATACACACTGGAGCCAAACCAGAAAGGCCCCTCCCCTTCCAATAACTGTTGATACCCTGGAGCACTGATCCGCCCCTCCCTAACCATAAAAACTTTGAAACCACGGGACCACCCAAGGCCCCCCCCTACCTATTAAAACTTTTGTAACACCTGGACCATCATCACGGCCCCTCCCATAACACTATAAAACTGTTATAACCCCTGGAGCCACCGATCAGGCCCCCTCCCTAACACTAAAAATTTTGATAACGCATGGACCCACCACAGGCCCTCCCAACACTAAAAAAATTTTGTGACGCCTGGAGCCCCCCATCAGGGCCCCCCCCCAAAAACATAATAATGTTGTAAACGCCTGGAGACCGTCACGGCCCCCCCAAACCACTATAAAAAAACGTGAAACGCACTGGACCCCCCGGCAACCCCTCCCCTAACACTAAAACTGTTGATGACGCACTGGACCCACCGACAGGCCCCTCCAAACACTAAATAACGTTGATGACACAGGGAGCCACCGACAGGGGCCCCTCCCTAACACTTCCCTAAGCAATTTGCTCAGTTCACCTGCTAATCGAAATTACGTCAGACATTTAGTTACTAACCCAAGTTTGTACTAGCAGGACTTCTCATGGAAATGATATTCCCAGGTTAAAATTATAGATAATATAAGTTATAAAAACTTAAAAAACAGCCGTGTCCTTTTTTAAATTTCCCAAATAATATTAATCAAAAAAAGGGGGATTTTTGTGGTTTAAAGAGCCCCTTGAGGAGGCTGAAGTCACCAGCAAACCTGTGATCATTTTCACTGGATATTTTTTATAAACCTTTATCGAGAAAAGGGATTCATGTAATCCGACTTTCCTGTGGGGGCATGGTTCAGCGCGACAGGACACCCCCCAGTTTTTGAGAGCAGAGATACACCCTTTTTTTTAAATTTTTTGTAACTATTACTTTAGGGATTTTGGGGTTTGGTTTAATAAAAAATTTTTTTCTGTGGTGGGAAAAACCCACAACATTTAAATTGCTTTACGGGTCCTTTAAATTTTATAGTTTTAGATTTATTATTTTTTTATTTTTTATCAAGATAAATTTAAAACTTTTTTTTTGTTAAATTTTTAAAACCTTATTTCCCTCAAATCTTAGCGGGCATGGGGGTTGTTATAATGCACAAGGGGGTTGAAAACCAAAACAAGCTTTTTAAGGGTAACCCCAAACATGCCCAAAAACAGGCAAAAGGTCCAAAGACAGACGGGGCAGCCCAAAAACAAAAATACCCAGAGCACAGGCAACAACAACAAAACACAAAGAACCCCCCCCCCCACCAAAAAAAAAAAAAAAAAGACAAGACCAGTAGCACCGGACAAAAGGGGGAATTGCAGGCAACACAGGTACCCTTTGTCCAAAAACTGCATTTGCAGTTTTTTGAATTTGACCACTTGACTATTTATGACGTATTCCCGTATTTTGGTCCAAGTTTTTCAATGGCATGAAGCCACAAGTGTGTGAAAACTTTTTATTCCTGTGGGAACTTTATATGTTTAAAAATGCAAGTGTTTATGAGCTTGTTTTTATTTTCAATACTTTTTCATTTTAAAAACAGTTTCAAAGTCTTTCATAGCATCATAACAATGACAGTTTAATTTTTTGGGCTTCTATTAAATAAAAAAGCTTAAAAAGGGTACAAAATAATTTTTCACCACACTCATTTGCACCAATAAAAGTGGAACCTTTTTTTTACTACCAAAAAATATGTAATATTAATATTTAAATTTTTAAAATACTGGAAGGTTTTGTGACCTCTTGCAAGATCTCTACAAAAACTTTACGATATTTTCCAAAAATGATGATGAAAGGGTCCAAACCTTTAATACCGTCCATGGGACAAATAGTTGGATTAATATGTGTTAGGGCATGCTTTTGGGGTTTTTAAGACTGGGGCTTGTGGACTTTTTTCCTTCGATGCCACGCCTCAATCAGGAACAGAATCAGAAAAAGGGTTTTTTTAAATGGCTTTTGATATAAGGAATTTTTTTTAGGGCAAGCCCAGAACATGAGCCCCAACAACACAGAGCAAGAATTAAAGGGGAAATTAAAAAACACTATAAAAAATTAATAAAAAAAATTTTAAAATAATGTTTTAAATTTAAAGGGGAAAGAAAGAGAGAGAGGGTGCTAGAAGGGGTGGGAAATAATAAATTAAGGTTATTGCACATTTTTTTTGCTAAAGTGGGGAACATTTAACTGTTAAAGGGAGAAATTTTTCCTGGGGGAAGAAACTGTTTTTGTGTTGGGTGTCCTGGTATTTGGGGGTCGTAGCGCCGGCAGAGGCAAAGTTTAAAAAGGGGTAACTTGGGGGAGGGATCCAGAGTGATTTTTTGTGGCTTTCCTTCTCTGGTGTAACCCCAAAAATTATCTGACCAATAAACCTTTAAGCAGTCCGAACCGTTTTCCCGTGTCTTCGATTTGTTTTTTAGCGAACCAAACCCGAAGTTTTTGAAAACCAGGCCAGACTCGTGACGGGTGAGTAAAAATGTTTCAGCAGCTCCGCGGAAGTAAAAAATTCCTCAGCTGGGAAAGGAAATCAACCTTTGTTTGGGGGCCCTTTTTTTACTGGAGTCGAGGAGTGTCCCCCTTCAGGCCTGGGGTGTGGATCACAGGAACTTGAATTTCTCCACTGCAAAACCCCCAGTTTTCTATAGGGATGGGGGGATGCAGGGGGGTTTCCCTAAATCCACACATCTCCCCGTTTTTAGAGTTCAGCTCCAGGTTGTGAAAAGCACCAAAAAAATAGTGCTCAACCTTTGTCTGTAATCTTGAGTAACTTTGGGAAAAGGGATATGGTGAAGCATTTTGAAGAAAAGGAAGGGGCTTCACACAAAATCCCGAATCTACTGAAGATTTTGGGAAAAAAAGGGGGCCGTTTGGGCAGCACAGGGTTTTTAGAAGGTTTGGTGTAAATCTCGGGCCCGGTTGCCTTTTTTCTCTTTTTCTTTCTGAAGCGGTGCCCCTCCCTTCACGTTGAAGTGGGAGTGGGGGGAGGGGGTTAAAAAGGTGTTAAGGTTTTGTGAGAAAATGGTCTGATGGGTGTGGGGGTGGGGGTTTTTTAAACTACAATAAAACTCATTAGGTCTTCAGCAAGTTTTTTTATTCACCTCATGCAGAGGGATTGGGGTCTTGTAATGGGGATGGTTTAAAGCCCTTTCCCCACTGAAGTTGAGTCATTGGAGTGAAATGATCTTCCCCTTTTTAGCGTAGGGCCTTTTTAGCCCCTTAATCTTTATTCGTGTTTCCTGGCCCGTTTACAAAAAATGTCCCCAATTTCTGTAGGATCCTCTTTTTCCTGACGAAGATGTTAAATTTTTCTGTAAAACCATGGTTATCATTTTAAAAGTTAAAAAATCCCGGTAGGAAGCTTATACTCACAGAAACTAATATAGGAGTCTATATAGTAACTCACATAACCCACAGTTACAGTCTCTGTAAGTTTGTCCAGATCGTTGGTAGCAGCTTCAAAAACACTCCAATCAGTGGAATCGAAACAGGCTTGTAAAACCCACTCTGTTTCGTTGGTCCATCTCTTTACAGTCTTTACTACAGGTTTAACAGATTTAAGTTTTTGCCTTTAGGTTGGTATAAGATGAACCAGGCAGTGATCAGGGAGTCCTAAAGCTGCCCCGTGGGACAGGGTGGTATGCATCCTTTATTATTGTTGGACTTTTGGCAAAGCCAGGCTCACATGCACTTGCGGAGGAATGTTAAACACTCATGAGAATGAACGCTGCGAGTAGAATGGTTTACAGTTAACGAAGAGCATTTCTAGATGGGAACAGCACATCTTGTTTAACACTGTTACATCTGTAGACCACCGTTCATTGATATAAAAGCATGGCCTGCCACTCTGAACAGCTGGAAACTTGGCAGATTTAATGTGCTGTTCATTGTCATTCAGCCAGGTTTCTGTGAAACACAGAGCAGCAGAGTGTGAGAAATCCTTATTTGTCCAGGAGAGCAGAAGTTCATCCGTTTTGTTGGGTAAAGAGCAGAGATTCGCCAGATGGATGCTAGGCAACAGCGTTCGAAATCCGTGCTGCCTGAGCTTCATAAGTGTGCTGACTTGCTTCCCCCGTCTGTGCGTCCTGAAGCGTTCAGCGCTGCTGTTCCGCCAACTACTATGTTCAGCAAAACGTCTGAATAATCAAAAGCTGGTAGGAGATTTGTGTGGTTCTCCCGAATGTTCAGGGTTTCCCCTGTTGAAATGATCAGGGTTAAAAAAACAAAAACAGGAAAAACTAACAAAAAACATAAAACAACGGGGAGATAAATCACATGGTGCCATGTCTGGACCATTTTGAAACTTTTTCAACATTTCATCCAAGGGGCCAAGGCTGAAGGGGGGTTTTTTGGAAAAGGGAAGAAAAGAAATGAGGAAAAAGAGACACCGGGTGAATGGTATATTAAAAAAAGGGGGCTGCAAAGGTTTGGGGAATGCTTTGGAGGGGTTTTGGGGATGGGGTCTGGGATGGAGGTCCTCTAGTGGACAACCGGGGCATCCACCCGGGCCCCATCACAATAGTGTTAAATTACAGACTTGCATGCTTTACTTTTCCCTTTTTTATCATTTTTTATTCTGTGAAAATTTATATTTTAATATTTTTATTATATTGTTTATTTTTATTTATTATTTGCATAAAAAATTTGAATTTACCCTTTTATTTAATTTTTATTTTTTTATTTTATTTTTTTAAAATAAACGAAATAACCTTTTTAATATAACTTTAATTTTCCTTATATTTAAAAGAATCATGATTTTTTTTCCCCCAAATTTTTCATTTTTTTTGCAAATTTTAACCCTTTTTAAAATTTTCAGTCATTTTAAAAAGGTACAGTTTGAAGATTTGTGAAAAAATTTTCCAAAAAACAATTTGCACGTGTGAATATTGGAGCACATGTGGACAAAATGCTGTTGTCATTTAATAAACCATTACGGCTGTCGCACAAGGCATAGATGCCAAAGGACCTCACCATGGGTATTGAGGGGGGGAAGAGAACCTGTTAAATTACTCCTCCCCCCAAAACCTCCAGCACCGGACCAAACCGGCGACCTTCGGGTAACTAGTCAATTTTAACCTTGGGCCACAGCCCCCCCAAAAGATGGAGGTTCACGGATTGAGTGTCATCTTTCGAGGGGCCATGCAAATCTTCTCTGTATTGACCAATTTTACTATTGTGCTGCTGAGCAGCAATATAAAAAAAGTCCCCTGCTTTAAAACTCCCCTTTCACCACGATGTAAAGTGGAACAAGAAAGGCAATGTTGCTTTTTTTTACAAAAGGAAACATTTTGTTGCTTTCGGTGCACAGAAAAAACATAGCCCTTTACAGTACAAAAGATTCAAAAAATGAAAGTGACTGAATTCACCCAAAGTATGGGCCCATCCGAATTTGTGCTGGCATTTAACCCATCCGAAGTGACACACAGAGCTAAACACACACCCACTTGAACACCACCCGGACAGTGGGCACCATTTTTAGCTGGGGGCCCCCGGGGAAGTTGGGGGTTCAGGCCTTGCTCAAGGGAAACTAAGTCATGGTACTGAGGGTGGAGAGAGGGTCTCTTACCTTTTGTATGACCAAACATGAAGTTTTTAAAAAGCAAATGACACTTGGCGCCCCCATCTGTTCAGTACCTAAGTGGGCACATTTTAGCTTCCCACCTCTGCACAAACAGCACACTTTTTTTTTGGGAAACATTAGTTTGAGCTGCCATGAAAAGTTGTCTACTAAATCTCAGTGATAAGCCATTTTGAGGCGATAAATTTGGTGAGCTATGTTCGGGCCCCGGAAACCCCGGCCCAGCCACCCCCCAAAAAGTTCCCTCCCTGGTTTTAACCCCCTCACCTGTCTCATCAAGGCACATAAAAACACCAACTCACCCCCCAGTTCACCGTCAAGCCCCCAACGGGGACAACCTCTGTTTTGTTCCCAGCTTGCCTTGCATCCCAGAATTCCACGACAAAAGTTACTTTTTTGAAAATAACCTCTGTGTCAGGGTTCTGCTGTCTCCAAAATTTCCCACCACCCCGTTACCTGATTTCCCACGACCTCCGGGATTCCTGTTTCCCGTCAACCGTGGACATTTTCCCCCTTTGTAAAAAAAAAAGGGGCAAGCTTTGTAAACCGTGATTGGTTGGGATTAACCTCTCGTTATGGGCGTACTCACCGCATTTCCCCCCTCACTGAGTGATTGCACAGTCCCCACCTGAACACCTTCTACTCACCGTGCACTTATTTTTGAAAAAATAAACATTTTGTTTAAATTTATTCTCTGGCCCCCCCAGGCTTCCCGACAATTGGGTTTTTCCTGCCAAAAGACTATATAACCCCATAGACAGCCGTCATGGACGATTATTTTGCCCCTTCATGTGGAACTTATTTTTTTTTTGCAATAAAAATTTTAATTGCATATAACAGCCTTTTATTTGCAAAAAATCATGGCGATAGAAGACTGCAAAAATAAAAGAAAAATAAAAGGCGTAGAAAAGGGTATATATTAAGGGTTTAAAACAAAAAATTTGGATTGGGAAAAACCCCCAAAAAAATTAGAAAAAAAATTTTAAAATATTTATATTCCAGGAATTGCTGGCAACACCATTTTGGGATTTAGATTTGGTTTATGACCCAGGCCCCCTTTCACGACCCCTAAAGTTTCACAGATTAGGGGCTAAATTTTAGCGTAGAGCAAAAAAAACCTAAAAATTTCCCAAAAAAATCCAAATTTAGGACGAATGCCCCCTTTTTTTAATTTTTCCCAAATTTGGGAAGTTGGGGGTACCCTTTACCCTTAAATGTTTTTTGAATAGGGGCCCCGATCTCTAGAAAAAGCTGTACTTTTTTTAGGGTATTATTTTTATTATTATAGGCAGAGGGAAAAAAGTTTTAAAAATAACTTTTTAACCCTTATTTTTTCAGGCAAAACCCGGTTTTGAAAAAATAAGCAGGGAAAACAGAAACGCAATTTAAAGATCGATTCGCCGAGTGAAAACCCAAATTGGATTTTTTTTTTTTTCTTTTAAAAGGCCGCCTTTGACACAAACATATTGTTTTAAAGCCAATTTTGCCCTCATACAAATGTGAGGGGGGGTATTTTTTTTTTTAACTCTTCCGTTTTAAATTTATTAAACCTTAAAGTTTGCATGATTAAGGGGGTGGCCCCTTTAGTGACGGGGATGCCGCTTGAAATGCCGTGAGCCAGGGCGGGGGGTTTCAGCAACCGCTCCCCCCCTTTTTGCCCCTTTTGAATTCCGGGGGTGAGTAGGTGACTTGCAAAAATGGCGAGGCCCGCTCCGCCCCCTTTTCGCTTTAAAAGCGCTTCGGGAATCACGGGGGACGGGATATTTTCTTTATGCTAGTAGTATTTTGGGGGAAAATAGAAAAGTTTTTAAATTTTAAATGCAAAAAGGGGGAAAAATTTAAAAATTTTTGGGGCCAGAAAAATTTTCAAAGTAAAGTTTGGTTTAACCACTAAAATGCCCAAAAAGGGGTTTTTAAAGAATACCCACATGATTTGCAGTTGCCAAGTGTTTTGCCAGTCATGATTTTTTGATTTTGAGAAAAGGGTTATTCTCCCTCCCAGTTTATTTTTGAACATTAGCAAAACTTTTTTGATTCCTTGAATGAGCAGTTTTATTGAAAACCCTTTCAACCCTACAAAGAGAGTAAATTTCAAAAGACTAAAAACTTAAAAAGGAATTTAATCGGTTTTGGTCGTTTAGGAGTTTCTTTGTTATTAAGATTATGTATAATTTTTTCTATTATAATGAGAAACATTAACTTTAAAGTCTTTAAAAAAAACCTTATTGTCCAATTTTGCCCTTTAGAAAAACTGAATTGCCTTTAAAGTGGAAAATATTGGTGTCCGTGGCACAGTTTACTTAAAAGTGCACATATTCCTCAGTTCTTATGGAAGCCTATGGGAGTGTCGCAACTCTACCATCTACCATTATTTCACTCTTCTTTATAGTGTCGTCAACCTTCGCCTTTCTTATTGTTTTGAAAATGGAACCTCTGTAGCGAAAACTTGCATATTGTGCCTTTAATCTTCGGAGTAGAATCTGTTCTCACTCTTTCCCTCAATCTTTCCAGGTGAGTGTTCCCCTGACTGAGGGATAACAACCTCCGGGGCACTGTGACCTGAACGGCATCCCTAAACAGCCTTGTGGTTACCCCCAAATTAAGGTCACCGCCGAGATCGATGTCCAGCAGCATCCTGCGTGTAACTGCAGAGAACAAGGGCATGTCCAACAAGAACAAGATCACCATCATCAATGACCAGAACCGGCTGTCGCCCGAGGACATCAAACGCATGGTTGCGTGTAACTGCAGAGAACAAGGGCATGGCCAACAAGAACAAGATCATCGGCGCCCGCAGCGAGCTGGAGAGCTATGCTTACTCCCCTGAAGAACCAGATTGGGGGACAAAAAGAAGCTGGGTGGCAAGCTGTCATCCTGGCTGATAAGGAGGCCATCAAGAAGGCCATTGAGGAGAAGATAGAGTGGCTGGGGTCTCACCAGGATTCAGATCTCCGAGGACTTCCAGGCCAAGAAGGAGGAGCTGGAGGAGATCATGCAGCCATCATAAGGCAAGCTGTGCGGCGATCTTGGGTGGCCCACCACCAGAGGAGGAAGAGCGAAAAAGGATAGAGTTGTAAAATGTCCAGACATTTTTTATACAAGGCGAGTGGCAGATAAAGCCTCAAATATCTCTTCAGTATGAAAAAATTTGGTAGGGAAAAGAGTTCGCGATTGTTGTCTAATTTTCTCTTTTATTCTGGTGATTCTTATCCAGCCGGTTTGAGGCTCGATTAAGGGTCGCGGGAAAAAATTGACATATGTATCATAATTATAACTTCGAAATTGATATTCTAAAGTGTTCAGTTTCTTTAGCTTCACTACTGTACTAGTTATTAACTTACGTTAAGAGTAATTCACAGTAAGCCGCAAAAAAGGACTTAAGATCTTTTTTTCGCTCTAACGGATTCGCTCTAACAGTGGATTTGTTCTTAAAGTGACAGCTGACTAATAAACTGTTGCCGTCTATCACACTAATGTTAATCCAAAACAACAACAACAACAAAAACAACCTGAATCACTTTTGCATTTCTATTATGAATCAATTTATATGTAGTTCATACAGTACAGACTATAGTGTAGTTTATTTTTATATTTGATTATTCAGTTTCTGTAGTATTTAAGACATATTAACCTTAGGCAAATGTCCCTGAAAAACTTATTAATTTAATGATTTTGTCCTATTGTTTATTTTATTTACCAGTTTTATGTTTGCAAATGTTTTTATTTTTGTCACGGAATGTTGACCCTTACAAAAATTAACCATGGTTTTACCACAAATAAAACCAAAAAAACCATGGTAACCACAAATTAACCATAGTTATACCATAGTTTATCCATGGTATTTGTAGTAAAACTGTGGTTATACAAATGGTAATCAGTACGCCAAAAGACCATGGTTACTACACTTTTACAACAATAAAATCATGGTTCATTTTTATGTACTATATGGTTTTTCTATTTGTCTCAGGGCTGCCTTGCTTTATTACAGACGACTGCTGATCCTGACTACTGTCAGCTTACATGTCATTTGTTTTATAATACTGGGTTGACTAAAATAAAAATAAAAAATATATATTTTTCAAGGTTTACATTTAATTCAGTGTGATTTGTTTTCTTCAAGACCTATTAAACTGTCTTATAGGAAAAAAAAAAAAAAAATTGTAAACTAGGAATAAAATCTATGCATAACGCGCCAACATTTAGATTCAAAATGCGTTAATCAATTTTTAATCTAGTTGTGACCGCAAGAATCAATATAAATCTAATCTTGATGGTTACAAAAGATTCCCCACCTCTAGACTAGAAGAAATTAAAAAAAGAAATAATAATAATAATCAAAATGGCAAGTTTATATCTGTGTTTATCCTTGCAATGGTTTGACTTTACAATCTCAGATTTGACACTCAGATTTGCAAAAAAAAAAGTCAGAAACATGCTTCCATTGAAAATAGTGTACTTCTAAGTCAGAAAAAATTAGCTGGATATTAGACAGGTGATCCAGTAGTCCATGTTTTCTTTATATGACTGAATATGCTTTTCTCTTCACGGAGAAGGAGGGACAAGCAGTTAATAAAAGCAGTATGAAGTCATTTGTGTTTTTTGAAGGGGACCAGCACATGTTAAAATCACTTTTTATAAGGTATTTGAACACGGTTATTGTGGCGCGGTGTGTGAAAACAACCAGCATATAATGGTAAAAATCCATTTTATATCTAATTTTTTAAATAATCTCAATAAATCATAAACAATCTCTCTGAACCGTAGTTCAAAGATTTCTCGATGGAGTACGTAGGGAAAAAAAATCCCACCCATTTGTGACGATCTCTGCCCTATTAGCATAGACACAGTCCTGAGTGAGAAGCTTGTGATCCGCCATTACTGTTTTTCTTGCTGTAGCTGCTGGAGATATACAATGCCATATCTCCATTGTATATTTGGCATGCACCAACGAACATACGTTTTTGATGGCCAATCAACTTCTACCATCAAGCTGCTTAAGGAGTTGGGGAATCCATGGTTGCAACCCTGCACCAGACCATCAGACAAGTGGCAGATGCTGCAGAAAACTTGCAGTCGGTGGCTATATAAAATACCAACTGGGCCCCAAGAAAACTGTAGGGACCCACATCAAAGGTCTGATCCAGCCTATATGATGGAGCCTGCTTCTGCAGAGAGGAACATCTTGTCTTGTTTAAAAGGCCAGAAATACCTGAAGAAGATGCAGAGGTACACATCTGAACATAGGTTGAATTTCATCAACTGGTAGCCCAAAACATTTGCTGGTGGTGGCAACCTTATATCCAACTAGTGCAGTGGGGACTTATACCATCTTGTCCTACTGTATGTTTTAAAATGAGTCTATCTGGATGCATCCAGTGACAGCGAAGAACAGAATAGCTGACAACAAGGGAAAGATCTTGTGATGGCAAGTAGAGACAGCTGATTGCAGGGAACAGACCCCATGTGGGGCTGGCAGGGAATAGCTACCTTCCGAGGTACAAAGTAGTACATGAAGATGCCCACCTTTAGCTACAAACAAAGTAGGAGGAAGAATACCCCTGGTGTTGAAGAGGGTGTGGGGTGAAAGATGACACACAGACAGAATACACAGCTGATGACTTTGGAATGGATAAAGAACAAGGAGAAGTAGGCACTGCACAAGAAGTTGTCACACTGAAGGAGACCTGCTAAGAAGCTTCAGGTATGCTCATACTCCGGTGAACACTGCTCTCGGTTGTTGAAGCCCTAAAACTGGCAAGAGCAGCTTCCAAAACTTCAATACTTATCTTGCTGGATTATAATGAATTCCGGCTGAAGGGGTTTTAGATCATGCGCTGGTCAGTGGTTATTCTGAATGGATCCGTACAGTAGCATGTACAGTCAGGTTAAGGCAGCAGGTTTAGTGGTCTTTTGGCGTCTCCCTGTGGTCCTGTTTCATATCGCAGCTTAACTGGTGCTTATGTATAATAAAAATGCCCTAAACAACATTCTTTCTTTCGGCATTATATTCATACGTGGGTATTATGAAATCACATAAAGGAAGGAGTGTCTCATGAATCAAAACAGACCAGCATTTGTATGCACTAAATTTGGTATTTTTTTCAAAGGTTACATACAATTTATAGGATTGATAGTATTTGTGAAAATATGATGTACAGCTCATGTATTTATATTTGTAAAGCACAATACACGCTTTGTTTACACCTCTGTGGTTTTGCTCTCACTCTGACTTTTTGTATGTAGTCTATTTTACCTAACGCTTTCTGTTTGTGTGTGAGCTGAGTTTGCCTTTGCACAGCAGATCAAGTTTTTGTTTGCAAAATACTGGATTTGTTTGTTTAATTTTGGCACATTGTTAACTCCATAAATGTGGTTCAAATAGGGCCAGCACTAGGTATAGGCAGAGCATGCGATTGCCTAGAGCCTCGGGGTTTGAGGCGGTGCCTCCATAACACCAGTCAAGAAGGGGAGCAAAATACTAGCCTCAATGTTCATTCATAATGCAGCTGTGTGAGTGGTCTTCTATTTTGGAGTGATTGCAATGTATTCTAAATATAAACTTGTACAAAAGTAAAAGCACAGAAGTTTGTAATCAAAGTCAAAAAGCAAACAAACTAGAACATTTTTTGATGTGAGTGAAAAAAAAAAAAAAAAATCCTGCCCATACCCATCCCGCTATAGGATTTTTTTTTTTTTATATAAAAGCACTGATATTAATTTACTGATATGGTGCTCAGGAACTGTAAATAAACTATTAAAATATTACTGCAAAATAAAAATAATAATATCACTGCTATAATAACATCCTCAACAAACAAAAAAAGAGATTACCTTTTAACTAATAATAAGATAAAGTTTTAATTAATCTGTAAGCATATAGTACCCGGTCAAAAAGTTTAGACACATTACTGTTTTTTTGAAATAAGTCTCTTATGCTCATGAAGCAGTACATTTATGTAATCAAAAAAAAAAAAAAAAAAAAAAAAAAAACAGTAATATTTTGAAATAGAAAAAGAAAAAAAGAAAGAACAGCATTCATTTAAAATTGAAATATTTTGTCTCAAATAATCCCATTCAAAAAGTTTGCAATTCAGTGGGTCAGCTGTTTTATTTTTTATTTTTTATTTTTTCATGCTACAACATCAATTTTGCCTAGGGCCTCCTAAATGTCTAGAACGAATTTCGACCCTGTTCTTGGGAATATATATTTTTGTAATAAAAATAAGCTTCTGTTTCATAAGCTTGGTGTTGATAACAACTTAACATTATTTATCTTAGCCTGCCTTTGGGGGTCTTTGCTATTATATATATCATTTTTTCCCTCAAAATTAGCTAATTGTTGTTTTTTAGATGTACAGATGGTTTGCTGCTGTGTTTAATAATTTGTGGTTTTTAAAATAACATTTTGTTCCGTATATGCATGATCTAGCTACTTTTCAATACACCACATTAAGAATGCCACTTAGTACTGTAAAATGCATATTAAAGTAGTAGTTCACTTCAAAAATTCAAAATTTAACACAAAAGAAGATATTTTGAAAAAATGTTTCAAAATCGTATCTTATTTTGCAATTATGGAAGTCAATGGTGTCCATCAACTGTTCGGTTACCAACATTTTTCAAAATATCATCTTTTGTGTTCAACAGAAGAAAGAAACTCAGGTTTGGAACAAGTGGAGGGTGAGTGAGGTGATGAAGAATATCCTTTGGCAAAACACTTTAAATTAATGCATAAAAGTAATCCTTTAATCCTTAGAATATGATTTATTGATCATGAGAATATTACTATTAGGAAAGGAAAGAGAACTTAAATTTAACCAAAGAGAGACATTTTGGATGTATAAATTAAAGCTATATGTATCCAGACTGAATGAGGACTTGGATTTTACCTCCTCATTTTATTTATTTATTTTCTCCGCCTGTGCTGAGTTTATTATTGTTTGCTTGCCCTGAGGAACACATGATCAAAACGCGTTGAGAGTGTTTAGATTTTTCGATTTAGCATCTGAGAATAAATTCCTTTTAATACCTGAAAGAGTCTAGGTAATCCTAAAGATTTCCTTGTTGTACTACTATAAACCCTAGACCAGAAAGCGCCTGATGCTCTCCCTACTATTGGGACTTTGCTTAAGATCTTGTATCTGTTCTAAATCATCTGAGTCTGCTGCCTGACAGGTAAGAATACTAGCATAACTTTAGCGGCCCTCTCGTTATTTTGTAATGAGTCCTAAGAAATGTTGAGTTGTAACACTCACGGTTAGACTGAATATATTCGAAATCAGTTCAGGAATTTAAGTTGAACAATAAGTATAATTGGCCCATATGTCCAGAAAAACCAACTGAAAAACAAAATGCCAATCATTTGTTGTTTGCATGCAAAGTTTTTATTTTCAGACAGACACGTTTGGGTTTGTGCAGTAGTCGTATTTATTATGGTGAGGCACGGAATTTAATGGCCTTTTTTGAATTGTTGGATTATGAGAGAGTATAAACCTAATTCTTCTTCTTGCTTGGCAGGCATTATTTGTGGTTTTTTGCGCTGTACTCGTAGTAAACTTTGCATAGTTTGGTCTAGTGGAATGTTCAATATGACACTGACGCTTCACACGCAAGTAGGCACAAAACAAGCTCAATTTCTCACGAATCACGTGATCAACCAAAAACGAAAAACTCATTTTCTTTCCCAGTTCCGTGAATGCTTTCCTTTGCGGTGTCGGAATGTTTGAATCCAGGTTATATGACAGTTGGGTTTTCAAACTGGGTGTTTCCCTCAGCTCAGATGTCTGGCGCTGAAAATGGCTTGGGGCGGTAGACCAATTTTGTTGTGGCCGTTTTCAAGACATATAAATTGGTTATCAAACAAACCTAGTTTGCATGTAGGCTATTGCCAATCCAATCAGTCACCATGCTAACGACCATATACAAAAATACATATTTTTTATTACTATTTTTGCTTTTAAACAATGATACGATTTTAAACTAATAGCCTATAAGGATTTTTTACAACATAGCCTAACTTGAATTATAAAGAAGTGACTCGACTTCTTCACAAGGTATAAAGAAGTATATTACCTGGCATGGAGGAAGATTACACGAAGGTCTCTAGTATCAATTTACATTCTAAAATCAACCCACCAAACTTCATCACAACTGAAATATGGGACTATACGATCCTGTTCCTGCATCATGACTTGTTTAAACGCTCCAGACTGGTCTTGTATCTATGTCCTTTATTGGTTTTACTGTGCCAAGTTCAGGTACGGCTACTGTCACGAAAGACTTCCGCATTCTGGCTTAAGGTCAAGTGTGCAACGAAGGTTAATAAGCGCATTATTGTTTATGGTTCGAATTTGTTTATTTCGGATTATCGTACATATATTTTTAGGCTCTATCAGATCAATGAATTGACAGTTGTCGACTGTAATGGGTGTGTGCATGAACGAGTGGTAAATATGCTACGGTGCTTTCTTTTCCGATCACGAAGCGCCTATATTGGGCACTTTTTGCATTTTAAATTGGCGTCATTCTGACTGTTGACATTGGAAATGTATGCAATTTGGTTTTTTTTTCGAGGGTATCATTAATTTTTCTTGATTGTGGCCGTTTTGACAGTGTATGCTCTCTCATATTTCAGTCATATTTTGTTGTCATTCTCTTTCATGTATTTGCCCCTTATCAAAAATCAAAATCCGTCTATTTAATATTGTTGTCATTATTTTGTTTTTTAATGAGTTTAAAAAGTTGTCTTTATCAAACTTTATCTGATCATGACACATAACATTCTATATCGAAGTTATTTTGATAGTTAATGTTTTGGGGGGGGCTTTTTTGGTGTTGGAGTTGACCAGGTGGGTGGTTGAGCTTTTGGGGCTGGAAAGGATCCATCACATCTGTCAACACTGTTCACCTTATGAAAAATATTTTTCTTTTTTTTTTCTTTTTTTTTAGTAAATAGTCCCATTAACCCTGGCTGAGATACAAGGAGCGTCAACTATAATAACTATAATTCCTGTGTCCGGGAAACCACTAAATATTCATGTTTGCTCCCACACCCTGGAAAACAGACCAGTCTCAGAAAACCGAAAATATACAAGTGAGCGCAGCGCAATGAGTTACTGTAAACTCAGAGAAAACCAGCGACACGTACATGAGAAACCACAGAGAGGAGAGACACAGGCAGCACACACGACCTTAAGACGAAGCGTTTATTAGGCTACACTTGTCCAATGTAAGATATCTAGGCAGAAGAGAAACGGTCCGTGTAACGCTTCACATTACATTTTCAGACCATATTGTGCAAATGCAAAAATGAAACCAAACATTCATTTTTTTATTTTATTTTTTCAGTCCTTTCATAAATGAATAATTGCCATTTTCTCTCATTTTTTCAGTACCATAATTGTGACTAAGAATGATAATTTGAATAAAAATCTCAACATTTGATATGTTTTTCCATTTTTTTGAAGCACAATTCCTCCGATAGAAAACTATTATGCCACACACCACACACACACACACACACACACACACCACACACCACACCACACACACACACACCCACACACACACACACACACACACAGTTAGTTTCGGAGGAATCGCTTCCACGTGAAACTTGCGCGTTTGCGTTCATTTCTGGGCTCTTCTGTTTGTGTGTAAAGTAGGCTATGCTTAATTTTTTTTTTAATAAATGTATGTTTTGCTTTTTTAACCACCTGACTTAATGCATTGAACCATAACATTTTCAAATAATGGTTTTCAAAGGGAGGGTAACGCTTAACTTGAGACTTTGCGTGTCGCGTTCATATTCCGGTCACATCTGCTTCCTGCAGTAGGCGAGGCAATATACTGCGCAACAATTATAAGAATTGACTGAATTTAGCTGTACTTTTACACCGTCTTTCTTTCGATTAAGCCTATGAGGATCACGTTTAGGGTGTAGCATTCATATTCTCATCTGCTTTGCTGTACCTATACTTTATTAATACAATGTATTAGATAAATATACAGAGTTTTGGGCTTTTTAATTTATACCACTGCCTTGTCTTCGTTCATTGAGCCACGTACTCTTCTTTAGGTTTTTAGTGGGGCACAAAACAACTTAATGTGCAATTTAGCGCAATTTGCTTCCATATTCGGGGCTATCCTGCTTGTCTGTAAATAGTATATGTTTATTATTAATAAGATGTGTCCTCCAGTGTCACTGTTTTAGTAGGATACATTAAGCCACGTTTAGCGTTTGTGAAACAGTCCCTGCCACACACGCTGCGCTAATGGTACAGCCCCCAGCGCAAATTGAAAGATTGAAAATTGTTAGATTTTATTTTATTCAAATGATCATTTCTGAAGTCACAATTTAGCAAAAGTAAAATTGAAAAATTGACAGAAAAAATGGCAATTGTTCTTTTATGAAGTAGTTAAAAAAAAATGAAGAAAAATGTTTTGGTTTCATTTTTGTATTGTTTTGCGTTTGCTCCATGTGGTCTGAAAAATTGAATTGTGAGGAAACGACTTTTTTTTTCGAAGAAGCTTCGAATCAAATGAACCAATGGAGTACTTGCACAACTACTCCAAATGTTTTTATTATTACTATTATTGTTGTTGTTTTTATTATTACTATTTTATATATTTATTTATTTTATAAGCAATTAGTCATAAACATCAACATGGCAATATCTGTAAATTTTTGTATTAGAATATACATAAAACAGGTGCATGAAATTTGGAACTGTTTAAATGTATGTTTATTTTTTATTTAGTACTGTTCTGAGTAAGATATTGTACATAAAAGATGTTTGCATTTAGTCCACAAGACAAAAAAAAATATTGCTGAAATTATTAAAATAACCCCATTCAAAAGTTTGGAAACCCTTGGTTCTTAATACTCTGTGTGGTTACCTGGATGATCCATGACAGTTTTTTTTTTTGTTTGTTTTGTGATGTTGTGCATGAGTCCCTTGTTTGTTCTGAACAGTTAAACTGAGAACTGTTCTTCAGAAAAATCCTCCAGCTCCTGCAGATTCTTCAGTTCTCCAGCATCATTTGCATATTTGAACTCTTTCCTGCAGTGACTGTATGCTTTTTGAGATCCATCTTTTTCACACTGAGGACAATTGATGGACTCAAACACAACTATTTAAAATGGTTCAAACATTCAATGATGCCCCTGAAGGAAACACGATGCATTAAGAGCCGGGGTGAAACATTGTGCTATGTATGATACACTATTAAGAAGTGCTAACCTGCAAATGTCATCTTAGGGAGCTATTTCTACCTCATCTAACCCTTAAATTTCATTTTATCTCTATAACCGAATATATAGGGTAATTAGGTTAATATTTTTAGGTTGAATAAAATCAGATAAATTAGAGATTACCACATGAAAAAAATTGTACATATTCAATGAAGAAAACACTTATAGGGACTCAATGGCTTTACACACCTCAAATATGGTATTGTGGTTTGTGATTTGGGGGCCCCAGGCAAAATATATGAATGGGGCCCTAAACATTTTCAGACATTTACCTAGATCAACTGTGAGGTTCCTTTTTTGTTGTGATGCTTGTTTTTTTTTTTTTTTTTTTTGCTGCTGCTCAATGGTGCCGCATAGCTGTGGTGCATGTTATAATGGCTTTCTTACATGTTGTAGACTACGAAATAGCAAATGATTTACAGTTGAGATACAGGTTTTCACAAAAATAAAATAAATAATAAAATGATAAACCTCACAGTTGAACCTTTAAACCTTTTTTTAAGAAAAGACGTCAGAAGTATAAATGATTATATTTATTATTATGTGCTATGTGGTGGTTTTTCGCATTGATCTGAACAAAAACTGCAGACGGGATTATTGAAAATGCACAGTACCTTTCTCTGCCAGCAGGAGGCGCTTTTGGGACATCAGAAACATTGTGGTTTCCCCAGTAACGGCTGTAAACAAGCAGCACTGCTTTTATTCAGATTAATGAAACGCCATTGAAAATTTTCTGGATACAGTCAGGTCCCTTCAGAGATTCATTAATATAAAAACTTGAATTAGTGAGAATGAGAAAAGTGTGAAAAAACAGTCTATATATTGACGAGGAAAGTCCACTGATGAGTTCCAAGCATAAGACTGTGTACTGCGCTACATTCTCCAAAGGGTGTCAAATTGTAAACTTTAAAATACATTTATTTAATATATATTATTATTTTATTTATATTAACTACAAATTTAAATGAAAACAAAAAGGAAATTAACATTTAATATATTTAGGATTAAATCAACCAAAAAAGTAACTACGGTCCTCGGGTCCTTCTCATAAATAAGCGCCATTTAAAACAATATAATATGCACTGTTGATCAATATTTAATTATAGCTTCAGATGCATGATATTTTCATTTGATACAAGCAGGATACACAAGAAGCATGTTCAGCGCAGACACATAGATGGTTGACATGGAAATAAACACAGTAAACAGCAACCGTTCCCATGTCTGCGCATACCCAGATAGCACATGTATGTCTTTAAGGTTTTTTTTTAAGGTTTTTTAAGGATTTTGTTTTTTAAAAAATTTTGTTGGAATTTTCAGCAAAGTTTTACATACATTCTAAATCATAAACACCTTAAAGGCATCTTCTAAATGTCTGACATCTGATAAGAAACATCCTATCAACGGGTCTAGTTGATACGCTTTTATTGTAGAACTATACAAACACAACAAAATACAAATGCATTAAATAAATAATTAAATAAATGCATATTTACAATAGACACTTAACTCAAATTAGTATTAAGTAATATAATAAATAACTAGAGAAGGCTGACTAATCAGCTTGCTTCCATTTAGTTGGATAATAAATACACAATATCGGAGCGAGAACAATGTCTATTTTAAACAGCATATCCAGTTTTGTGTGAGAGTGAAGGAAATCTGCTTGCGAGTGGACAGATTCGTGCTTGCACATTACATGAATGCGTTATGGTGCTATCGCTTTACATCACTGCGCTCGCGACATTTATCATTAAGATAACATGCGTTATGGTGCTATCGCTTTACATCACTGCGCTCGCGACATTTATCAAAATCTGAGAAAAAACCTGTGTTGCAAATGAAACATAAAAATTGGAATGTAAACAGGTAGTCAGTGATGTAGCATAAGGTAATTTGATTGGCTGTTAGATTTAGTATGAAAGAAATAGAACCCTGCGAAACAGTCGGAAGCCACTGGACTTTTGGTGCAACACAGTCTTTTGACCTATGCAAAACTGCACAGTTAATTTGTAAGAAAAGTAAATATCCTAAGTTTTTTTATGTTTTAAGATTTATTAAACAGTCAAACGAAGAACTTTGGATTCAAGACTTTTATTCACTGACGTTTTGTGTTGAGTACAAAAAGAACTTTGAAGTCCTAAGCTAGTGAGTCGGCTTGTTGCGCTCACATCCAAAGTCAAAAGACTGCTCGACATAGTCAAAATATCGAGCAAATTCGGAAGATTGTTCGACGAAGCCGAAAGACGAGCCGCGTGAGAAGATCGCTAAAGAAAAAGACACTCTTGATGACGGCGAGCTAATTGACCAGGCGGATCTGAGGGAAACCTGCTAGCGGCTGCTAACAAATACAACAGACCAATACGGACGAAAACGACGTTGCAGTAAAATAATACAGAAAGGAAGCCAGAGGTAGCCTACCTAGAGAGTGAGTCGTCGGCTGAATGAGACATTCCCTGGAACAGGTCTGATATTTTCTTCACGACTCTATTAGCCATCGTCTAAAAGTGACAGTATTCACTGGATATTTCATCCTGAAAGTCATAGAGCTTGGCATAAATAAATCCTGCACATCAGTGACTCTTTTAAACGAGTGTTTATAAGAAGATTGGAAGCTGTGGACAATATTAAGAATTGTGACAGTTTTGTGTGAAGATTTTAAAGTGACATGACATGGCAGATGAAAGCGCAGCTGCGTGTGTTGACCAAAAGAGGGCGCCAAAGCCCACAGAAAAGGCTGTAGAGGAGAAAATACACAGGCTGAAAGGAGAACGCAAGGGAAAGTTGGCACAAATAACCAAACAGAAGAATGATTTAGCCAAATTGAAGGAAAATGAACACAATGTTAATTTCATTAAAGATGAAGAATTGCTACGGTTGGAAAGATGCTTAAGACAGTATGAACGGATTAATGAAGAGTTGTGTGGGTTAATAGATGAAGATGAGAAGAAAGTGGATCAAGATGCTTATGAGAACAGATTTTCGGAATTTCAGCGGTTTATAGAAGACACAAACAAATGGATTGCAGATGTTCTAAAAGATGAGGAAGAGGATATTAGGCCACATGATAGTGTATCCAAAGCTAACTC
Organism: Cyprinus carpio; assembly: GCF_018340385.1. Classification (NCBI taxonomy): domain Eukaryota; kingdom Metazoa; phylum Chordata; class Actinopteri; order Cypriniformes; family Cyprinidae; genus Cyprinus; species Cyprinus carpio. The sequence goes on along the minus strand of NC_056576.1, from coordinate 6,676,633 downwards.
CGTGGTAAGCCAAACTTCCAGTACTACTTCTGCAATGCTGAGAATTAAAGCTGAACGTGAAGCACAGTTGGCAAGAGCTGCAGCAATGAAAAAGAGAGAAGCAATAGAACAGGAAGAAATTCGCTTGAGAATTAGAAAAGAGCAATTGCAGCTTGAAACTGAGCTTGCTGCTTCAGACGCCAAACTGAAGGTGTACGAAGAATTTGAAGATGTTCATGAATTTAAATGTGATTTATCAAAGCTACCTTCAGGACCCAGATTTGAACCCCTGATGTGTAGACAAGAAAAACACAGTGTAGACGGTTATGTGCATCGTGGAGCTGGTAAGACATCCCTTACATTCAATCCAAAGCCAGCCACTCAAGTTGGTGCTTCAGATAGAAAAAAGTCATCGTCAAGGTTTGATGCTGTCAGCAGTACGCCACATCTTAATCATCATGATCACACTGATTTTTCTACAGATAGCCTGCACGAAGTGTTACAGCATCAAAACGAAGTCACTGAGATGCTCATTAAACAACAGAGTTTGTCTCAACTCCCTCAAAGAGACATATCCACGTTAACAGGAGATCCTCTGACTTACAGATCTTTCATAAGGGCATTCGAGCATGCTATCGACAGTAAAACAGACAGTCATCAGGACCGGCTGTACTACCTCGAACAGTTCACGAGTGGAGAGCCACTTGATCTCATTCGGAGCTGTGAGCACATGAAACCTGACAGAGCTTATAAAGAAGCCAGAGAACTGCTTGATCGTCACTATGGAGATGAAATGACCATCGCTACAGCTTATATCAAGAAGGCTATGGAATGGCCTCAGATAAGGCCGGAAGATAGAAAAGGATTGAATGCTTTAGCTTTGTTCTTGGTTGGATGTTGTAACACAATAAATGATGTGGACTACATGGACGAAATGAACAATCCTACCAACATGAAGTCCATTTTATCCAAACTTCCATTCAAACTGAAAGAAAGATGGAGAAGTTATGCTTATGACATTCAAGAAAGAACAAGAAAAAGAGCCAGGTTTCCTGATTTAGTGGAATATGTGTACCGACAAGCAAAGGTTGCCAATGACCCGCTGTTTGGAGATATCCTGGACTCCACTTCAAGTAATCGGAACAGTTTAAAAAAGCAACCAAGCATTAGAAAAAGTGAGTCTAAAAAGAAACAGCTTTGCTGTGAGTGTGTCTGCTACCGAAAATAATGTCAGTAAAAGCCAACCTGAGAAGAAACCTTTTGCAGCCAAGTCAGCAAGTGTTTTTCAAAGTCCCTGTCTTTACTGCCAGAAGAACCATGCACTGAATGCGTGCAACAAGATTCGAGAACAGCCTCTGAAAGAAAGAATTCAGTTCCTGAAAACGAAAGGACTTTGTTTTGGGTGTCTGACGGCAGGTCATATGTCCAAGGACTGTAAAAAAGGGCCTCTTGTACAGATTGTTCATTCAAACACCCAGCTATCTTGCATGTTGTTAAGGAAGATGCTTCATCAAAGAACAACAGTGCAGACAACACGTCACAAAGCACGAGTGAAGTCACAAGCGCTCTCGTGTCTGCAGGGTGCAAAAAAGGTGACCATACTGGGGCCGGGAACAGTGAGTGTATTCTTCCCATCGTACCTGTGAAGATAAAACACAAGAAAGACACAAAGATAATTAAGACCTATGCTTTCTTGGATAAAGGAAGTACAGCGACTTTCTGCACTGAAGAATTGGCGAAGAAGTTGAATATGCGGGGCAGAAAGACAGATTTTCCAGAAAGAAGATGTGACGACAGACGAGAACAGTCGCAACATGACAAACAGTTCATGCATACGGTGACAACATCAGCTCAGCTCGTGGATGGTCACTTCTGCATTAAGTTGCCTTTGAAGGATAACAAGGTGAAGATGCCATGCAACCGTGGTATTGCTGAACAGAGGCTTAACTATTTGAAGAGGAAGTTCAGTAGGAATACAGATTTCTTTCAAGAGTACAAGGCTTTTATGGAAAACATACTGGAAAAAGGCTATGCAGTAAGGATTCCAGAAGAACAGTTTGATTCGCAGTGATGGAAGAGTATGGTTCATTCCACACCACGGGGTTTTACCATCCAAAAAAGAGGAAACTCAGAGTCGTCTTTGACTGTGCGGCAACTTACCAAGGTGTGTCTCTAAATGACCAGTTGTTGCAAGGGCCTGACTTAACTAACACCCTCATCGGAGTTTTGTTGAGATTCAGACAGGAGCCTGTAGCCATGATGGCAGATATAGAGTCCATGTTTTACCAGGTGCAGATTCCAGACACGGATGCGGATATGCTACGCTTTCTCTGGTGGCCAGGTGGTAATCTGAATGTGGAAGCTGAAGAGTACAGAATGTGCGTGCATTTGTTTGGTGCTACATCATCTCCTAGTTGTGCGTCATATGCATTAAGAAGAACAGCGGAGGATGCAGCATCAAAGAGTACACTAGAAGCCACACAGACAGTCCTCAAGAACTTCTATGTGGACGACTGTTTGAAGTCAGTAGCCACAGAAGATAAAGCCATTGCTCTTGTGAGAGAGCTGATGACGTTGTGCGCCAGTGGTGGTTTTCATTTAACCAAGTGGGTCAGCAACAGCAGAGCCCTGCTGGGCTCCATTCCTGACCACGAACGAGCAGCTGAAGTCAAAGATCTCGTTTTGGAGCATGAGGAGTTACCAGTGGAACGGGCGTTAGGCATGCAGTGGTGTACAAGTTCTGACAGCTTCAGGTTCAAAATACATCTGCCGGACAAGCCATGCACAAGACGGGGCATTTTATCTGTAGTCAGTTCGGTGTATGACCCAATGGGTTTTTTGGCACCACTCCTATTACCCATCAAGCTCATTTTAAGAGATCTCTGCCAAGAGAAGAAAGGTTGGGACGAAGAGATCCATGAAAAGGAATGTCGGACATGGATGAAGTGGCTGACAGACTTGGACAAGCTTTCAGAACTCCGTCTGAACAGATGTTTTAAACCCCCTGAATTTGGGCGCACAAATGCTGCTCAAATACACAATTTCTCAGACGCTAGTCAAGATGGATATGGCGTTGTGTCGTATCTCTTAATGACAAATGACCGGGGTGAGAAACATGTATCATTCTTGATGGGAAAGTCCAGAGTCGCTCCACTCAAACAGATCACGATTCCGAGAATGGAGTTGACAGCAGCAATGGTTGCAGTCAAGATCAATCGGATGTTGAAAAAAGAACTTGAAGTTCCCCTGATGGAGTCGGTCTTTTGGACGGATAGTACAACAGTACTAAAGTACATTAAAAACGATGCCCTTCGTTTCAAGACGTTTTTGTAGCCAACCGTGTCTCTTTCATTAGTGAAGTGACTACATCTTCTCAGTGGAAGTATGTCAACACCTCACAAAATCCAGCAGATCAGGCTTCCAGAGGTTTGAAGATCCAGAGCTTCATGGAAAGTAAGAGCTGGTTTCAGGGGCCTAGTTTCCTGCGAAAAGAAGTTGAATGGCCGAAACAACCTGAACAGTGGCCGTACCTGACGGAAGATGATGTTGAGGTGAAGACATCTGCTGCAGTGTCATGCACAAACTCAAACGAGTGCACAGATCCACTGAATCAGCTCTTTGAGTATTACTCCAGTTGGCATAAGCTAAAAAAGGCAGCAGCCTGGATTTTGCAATTGAGAAGGATGTTGCAGCACCTGAGTGAGAAGAGAAAAGAGTTTGAGTAAAACATACAGCAGAATGAGAATGATCCAGAGAAACGCAGATCTATAGTTGAACAGCAAATGGTGATGTACAAGAAAAACCTGGAAAAAAGAATACTTAACGTGGAAGGTCTGTCCAGAGCTGAAATTGAACTGGTTTAAATACAGTCAGAGACAAACTTACATGGAGGAGATTCAAGCTTTGCAGCCGGCAGGCTCCCGTGTGAAAAAGAGCAGTTCTATCTTTAAGCTGGATCCATACTTGCAAGAGGATGTGTTGAGAGTAGGAGGACGTTTGAACAGATCGGCGATGCCTGAGGAGGCCAAGCATCCTGCCATTCTGCATAAACAGCACAGAATAGCTCACCTCATTCTCCACCACATTCATCAAGAGTGTGGACATGGAGGTAGGAACCACGTCTTAGCCATATTGCGACAACGGTATTGGATACCAAGAGCCAATGCAGCAGCAAGAAAAGTGATTTCAGAGTGTAACCTCTGCAGAAGACTGCATGCCAAGGCAGGAGAGCAGAAAATGGCGGATCTGCCTCAAGACCGTCTGCTCCCTGACAAACCACCCTTCACCAACACAGGTGTAGACTATTTTGGACCTTTCGAGGTCAGAAGAGGACGTGCAAAGGTTAAGCGTTATGGAGTGCTCTTCACATGTTTAACTGTCAGGGCAGTGCATATAGAAGTAGCCCATTCTCTTGACACTGATTCATGTATTAATGCCATATGGCGTTTTTAAGCCAGAAGAGGTCAAGTGTCAATTATTTGTTCCGACAATGGCACCAACTTTGTCGGTGCTGAACGAGAGCTGCGTGAGGCATTGGCAGAGCTGGATCAGTCTCGTATCAATGAAGTCATGATGAGAAAGGGTGTGCAATGGATTTTTAACCCGCCTGCTGCATCTCACCACGGCGGTATCTGGGAGCGTCAAATTCGTACAGTGAGAAAAGTTCTGAGCTCTGTTGTGAAGCAACAGCTCTTAGAAGATGAAGGACTACACACTCTTATGTGAAGTTGAGAGCATCATCAATGTGTGAAGTTTAAGCACGAACACAGATCACCCCAATGACCTCGAACCGCTGACGCCGAACCATCTGCTCGCATTGAAAACACAGCCTAGTTTTCCACCTGGTGTGTTCACTAAGGATGATGTCTACGCCCGCAGGCGCTGGAGACAAATACAATATATGGCGGATCTGTTCTGGCGAAGATGGACTCACGAATACCTACCACTTCTGCAAGAACGACAAAAATGGCTCGGCTTAAAGAGAAGTTTCAAGGTTGGAGATGTTGTCCTTGTCGCAGATTCATTCCTGCCAAGAAACTCCTGGGTGTTAGGCAGAATTAAGAGAGTGATGCCCGACTCCAAAGGCATTGTCAGAAGTGCTGAAGTTCAGACAAAGACCAGCATCATTCAAAGACCCATAATTAACTTTGTTTGTTGCAGGGAGAAGACTGAAGATAGAAGAGAAAGACTTGAATAGAATAGAAACTATCAGTTGAATAGTCTGTGAAAAATATTTAGTTGTTAATACTTACCAGTTAATGTTTACCTTTAAATACTTGAAGAGAAGAAGGTTCTTGCTAAAAGGAATTTAGAAAGTTTTAAATGTAAGAGTGTAAATGACTTCAGTTTAAATTTAAGTTGGTAATTGATATGTTACGGCCTAGTCAATTAGGGACCGGGATATGTTGAAGCCATTTCTATGGAAGTAATAATATTTTGAGTTTATTTTGTAAAATCTGAGAAAAAACCTGTGTTGCAAATGAAACATAAAAATTGGAATGTAAACAGTTAGTAAGTGATGTAGCATAAGGTAATTTGATTGGCTGTTAGATTAAGTATGAAAGAAATAGAACCCTGCGAAACATTCAGAAGCCACTGGACTTTGGAGCAACACAGTCTTTTGACCTATGCAAAACTGCACAGTTAATTTATAAGAAAAGTAAATATCCTAAGTTTTTTATGTTTTAAGATTTATTAAAACAGTCAAACGAAGAACTTTGGATTCAAGACTTTTATTCACTGATGTTTTGTGTTGAGTACAAAAGAACTTTGAAGTCCTAAGCTAGTGAGTCGGCTTGTTGCGCTCACAATAACCTTATAGAAAGTATGTAGAAGAAAAGAAAGCCAACTGAAGAGGCTTCCTTATTGCCCATGACAGGATCTGCCACTGATGCAGTCAGAAATTTTATAAAAACAAGCCAGTCGCAAGACATCTGGTAGGGAGGGCACCTGGGGTAGCCAACAAGATTTCAGTGGGGGCCAGTGCCACCCCTGGCCACCATATAGACATGCCCCTGCTGCACAACTAATTATTATTATTCTTTCAGCTCCGTTGCTGCTTTGAGCTGGCTCTGAGGAGTTTTGTAACACACATTTGTCGTGCAACATGGTTTTTGGCAATTCATGCTACCAAAACTATTTTGCATGACTAATTACTCTATTCTTGTCAGCCCATCTGGAAAGGCATGGAACCACTGTGTGAATTAGTTTACGTGCAAGTGCAGTTTTATTTTGGCAAGCTATTTTAATGCTAACCATGGTCAGCCTTACTTCATGTGATTGACACGGTGCTTATGTGCTGCAGCATACATTGTGCAATATAAATGTTTGGTGCTTCGTGCCACCAAGCAGTGATTTGCATGACTAATTACTCTGTTCTTGTCCGCTCCGCTGTTGCATTGAGCTGGAACTTTTGTGTGAATGTGGGCAACTTCTAAGTGTGTTCGCCTCTCTGTCATCTGTTCCACCACTTGTTGCATTTCAGACTGATTTTAACCATTCTCAGTGACTTAATTTTTGGTAATTGAGAAGATACCCCTAGGCTAAGGCTAAGGGTGCAGGGTCTATGTTGGCATCTAAGTTCCCATTTCTCTGGTTGCCACTGGCTTGCCTAATTGAGTGATCTGTTTCCTGTTTTAGAGGTTTTTCCCTCAACTCAGATGTCTCGGGGCCCCATGCGGGAAGAGTAGTCTGTCGTATGTTTACACCATCCAGCTTCTACCGTGACCACACATTTTGGAAGACATGCTGTCACTTTTAGCGTTACCCTGTTTTGCGTTCGATTTGGACTTGCATCACCTAAATCTTGTGCTTGGAGTAAGCAAATTCAAGATACTGACATAGAATTCCATCTTCTCTCTATCTTCTTATGAAGTGCTTTGAATGGCTAGTCATGCACTACATCAAGTCTGCCCCCCCCCCCGGACCCCTTCCAGTTTGCATTTTGGTCCAACCGCTCGACCAATGATGCCATCGCCACTACCCTCCACTCAGCACTCACACATCTAGAGAAAAAAGACTCATACGTCAGAATGCTGTTCATAGACTTCAGTTCATTCAACACAATCATCCCTCAACAGCTCATTAACAAACTGGTCCAGCTGGGGCTCAACACTTCGCTGTGCAACTGGACTTTCTTACTGGAAGACCACAGGCAGTACGGGTTGGCAGTTACACATCCAGTACCATCACACTGAATACTGGGGCCCCCCAAAGATGTGTGCTGAGCCCCCTCCTCTTCACTCTGCTGACTTGCGACTCCACACTGTCACACAACTCCAACCTCTTTTTTAAGTCCCTTTTTTTCCCCATGCACCACTGAACTCTGTTAACCTCATCTGAGTTACCTCATTCAACTACCTCTTCTGTCAGTTTAAATAAAGAACTGCTTTCTGGGATTTTTGAAACTTTAATCAGTCTGAATAAGCTCTTTTGCACTACAATTATTATATCTGCACTGTTTACTTCACCTGCTTGCACTCTATCTGCCATGTGCCTTGTGCTGCTTTGCTTATTTTCTTTTTACATTACCTATTTGTATATTTGTATAGCTGTACTTTATATTTTATTATCTGTATTTAATGTTCTACTGATAGTGTTATCTGTATGCACCAAGGGTCTGAGAGAAACACAATTTCAATTCTCTGTATGTATGTACTGTACATGTGGAAGAATTGACAATAAAGCAGACTTGACTTGACTTGATCTGAACCGGAGATTGTTTCTTGACCATCGATCTAAGGATTCGTACCTCTACATCTAGATTGTTAAAAGGCACAGGAAGTTACTCAGGGTTTCATTTGGAACAAATCTAGCCAATACTGTGTTCTTCCGTTTGGACTATCTCTGACTCCTCAAACGCAAAGTGAATGGATGCGTCTCTGGCCCCGTTGTGGCTCCAGGGAGTCTGTATTTTAAATTATCAGGATGATTGGCTGATAGCTCAGTCACAGTGCGTTAAGCAGTAACTCATTGAGATTTCGTACTTGATCATTGAAGAGCCTAGGATTGTGTGTAAACCTTCATAAGAGTGTGTTGCTGCTAGTCAGCAAATTACTTTTCTAGGCTGGAACTTGGATTCTTGCTTGATGCAGGCACGTCAGTCTCCCACACTTGTTCAGTCATTACAAACTTGTCTGATCTAGTTCAGAACAGGACATTCCTCCACATAGGTTTATGCCACAGGTTGATGGGTCTTATGGCAGCAGCATCCCCTGGGATGCAGTTGGGCTTGCTATGTTACTGGTTGTTGGTTTTTGTGGCAGGTTGATGGGTTTTGTTGCATGTACTGTTTTTGTTCGTTTTTCCTGTTTTTTGTTTAACAAACACGATCAGTTTTCACCAGGGAAGAACTGCTGAACATTCGGCAGAACACACCACAAGATCTTTTACCGGATTTCAATTATTCTGACGTTTTACTGAACGTTGTTGTCGGCGGAGCAGCGGCGCTGATCAAACGCTTCAGGACGCGCAAACGGGGGAAGCGAGCTGGTGCGCTCGTTAGACTCAGGAAGCGCGGATTTCGAACGCCGTTGCCTAGCATCCATCTGGCAAATCTCCGCTCTCTACCCAACAAAACGGACGAAATCCTTCTGCTCTCTCGGACAAATAAGGATTTCTCACACTCTGCTGCTCTGTGTTTCACGGAAACCTGGCTCAATGACGCCATACCGGACAGTGCGCTCCATCTGCCGGGCTTTCAGCTGTTCAGAGCGGATCGCGACGCAGAATCAACGGGGAAATCGCGCGGCGGCGGGACATGCTTTTACATCAATGAACGGTGGTGTACAGATGTAACTTTGTTAAAGAAGATGTGCTGCTCAGATCTCGAAACACTCTTCATTAACTGCAAGCCGTTCTATTCGCCGCGGGAGTTTCACTCGTTCATTCTGGTGAGTGTTTATATCCCTCCGCAAGCGCACGTAAGTCTGGCTTTACAGAAACTCGCTGACCAGATTACAGAGACAGAACAACAACACCCGGACTCTGTTTTAATCATTCTTGGGGACTTTAATAAAGCCAATCTCTCCCGTGAACTGCCAAAATACAGACAGCATGTTACATGTCCCACCAGAGACAGTAATATATTGGATCACTGTTACACCACAATAAAGGATGCATATCACTCTGTTCCACGAGCAGCTTTGGGACTGTCTGATCACTGTCTGGTTCATCTTATACCAACCTACAGGCAGAAACTTAAATCTGCTAAACCTGTAGTAAAGACTGTAAAGAGATGGACCAACGAAACAGAGCAGGATTTACAAGCCTGTTTTGACCTCACTGATTGGAGTGTTTTTGAAGCTGCTACCACCAATCTGGACGAACTCACAGAGACCGTAACATCATATATTAGTTTTTGTGAGGATATATGCATTCCTACCAGGACTTATTTAACATTCAACAATGATAAGCCATGGTTTACAGCAAAACTCAGACATCTTCGTCAGGCCAAAGAGGATGCCTACAGAAATGGGGACAGAGTCTTGTACAATCAGGCCAGGAACACACTGAACAAAGAGATTAGAGCGGCTAAAAAGACCTACGCTAAAAAGTTGGAAGACCAGTTTACTTCCAACGACTCAACTTCAGTGTGGAGTGGACTGAGAGCCATCACTAATTACAAGACACCATCCTCCTGCACTGAGGCTAATCAACGACTTGTTAATGACCTGAATGAGTTTTATTGTAGATTTGAAACCCCCAACACCCATTCTGACCATCTCTCTACACAACCGTTAACACCTCCTGCAATCCCCCTCTCCACACCTCCTGCTCTTCAAATCTGTGAAGATGATGTGCGCCAGGTCTTCAGGAAGAACAAAAGAAGAAAAGCACCAGGCCCAGATGGCGTTACACCAGCCTGTTTGAAAACCTGTGCTGACCAGCTGGCCCCCATCTTTTCACAGATCTTCAACAGATCTCTGGAGTTGTGTGAAGTGCCGTCCTGCTTCAAACGCTCCTCCATCATCCCCATTCCAAAGAAACCCAAGATAACAGGACTTAACGACTACAGACCTGTGGCTCTAACATCTGTCGTCATGAAGTCGTTTGAAAAACTGGTTCTGGCTTATCTGAAGGACATCACTGGACCCTTACTGGACCCCCTGCAGTTTGCTTACCGAGCAAACAGGTCTGTGGATGATGCAATCAACATGGGATTGCACTTCATCCTGCAACATCTGGACAAAACAGGGACTTATGTGAGGATCCTGTTTGTGGACTTCAGTTCGGCTTTCAACACCATCATCCCAACAGTCCTCCAGACCAAACTGACCCAGCTCTCTGTTCCTAGTTCTATCTGTCAGTGGATCACCAGCTTTCTGACAGATAGGCAACAGCTAGTGAGACTGGGGAAATTCATGTCCAACAGCTGCTCCACCAACACTGGTGCCCCTCAGGGATGTGTTCTCTCCCCCCTGCTCTTCTCGCTGTACACCAACGACTGCACCTCAAAAGACCCCTTTGTCAAGCCTCCTGAAGTTTGCAGACGACACCACACTCATCGGTCTAATCCAGGACGGTGACGAGTCTGCTTACAGACAAGAGGTTGAGCAGCTGGCTGTCTGGTGCAGTCTTAACAACCTGGAGCTGAACACGGGCCTCATCCTCAAAATCAGCGTGGACTTCAGAAGAAACCCCCCTGCACTCCCCCCACTCACCATCATGAACAGCACTGTGGCTGCAGTGGAGTCATTCAGATTCCTGGGAACCACCATCTCTCAGGACCTGAAGTGGGACAATCACATTGACTCCATTGTTAAAATGGCCCAACAAAGGCTGTACTTCCTTCGCCAGCTGAGGAAATTTTAACCTGCCACAGGAGCTGCTGAAACAGTTCTACTCAGCCGTCATTGAGTCTGTCCTGTGCACTTCAATAACTGTGTGGTTTGGTTCAGCTACAAAATCAGACATCAGAAGACTACAGAGAACGGTTCGGACTGCTGAAAGGATTATTGGTACTCCCCTGTCCACCCTTCAAGAACTGTATACATCCAGAGTGAGGAAAAGGGCTCAGAAAATCACTCTGGATACCTCACACCCAAGTTACCCCATCTTTGAACTCTTGCCATCTGGCCGGCGCTTCAGAGCCGCAAATACCAGGACAGTCAGGCACAAGAACAGTTTATTCCCCCAGGCAATCTACCTCATGAACAGTTAAATGTTCCCCACTTATACAATAAAAATGTGCAATATCCTTATATTTATTTGTTACCCCTTCATCCTAGTACATCCCTGCATCTTACTCAATCCAATTCCATTATCATTTATAGCACAATTGTTTATACACTTATTTATCTGCAAAGGGTTTTTATTTTTTATTTTTTTGACTGTGTGTTGTTGTCTTTTGTGTACTGGAAGCTTATGTCACTAAAACAAATTCCTTGTATGCGCAAGCATACTTGGCAATAAAGCTCTTTCTGATTCTGATTCTGATTCTTATTGGTTTGTGATAAAGGTTTTTGTGTTTTTTGGCAGCAGCATCCCCTGGGATGCAGTTGGGCTTGATTGTTTGGAGATGCTGGCAGTGGTTCTTGCACTCAAACAGTTCTCACCCTATTTGAGGGTTATCACATACTAGTCAGGACAGACAACTGTCAAGGTTGTTGGGTTCACTGACTCATCCGTGCGTGTTATGTGTGCGTGAGTGGGTGTGTCTCTGTGCGGCTGCTGAGAGCTGATCAGTGTCAGCTGCGGCTCATTATTAGGCTCTACTTAAGGAGAGCTAACCCTGTCTTGCTTCTCAGTTCCTAGTGTCAGTTGTCCTGTCTGGCCGGTGTTTCTCCTGGTTCCTGATCTCTCGTCTCCAGGTTGGAATTCCTGCGCCGTCATCTTCAGTGAGGTTGCCCATTGCATTCCTGCACTACCTTTCAACCGAGCCGGACACAATCTCTCTGGACCTACCATTTGTCTGTTGAGACTCTCAATAAAGCATTGATTGTACCGCAATTGAATCTTGTCTCTTTTGTGTCGTGACAGACAACATACTGTAGTCTCGTACCTGAATCACCAAGGAGGACTACTTTCTCACCCCTGTGCAGCCTGGCGAGACATGTTGTTTCTTTTGGACATACTGTAGACCAAGGACACTACACCCTAAAGGGTTGAGCTTCTAATGCAGAGGTTTGGATGAGCAGATGTGCATTTGTTTGCTTTGAGCATGACTATGCATTGCCTGCTCGGTTTCTCCCCGTCTCCTCCATTTTCTGGGAATGGATGCAGGCTCCCTGTTCTGGCCCATTCAAATATGGTTCCCCGGTCTGATCAATCTGCTAGTTGGTCCTCTTGTTCTGTTCTGGCCCATTCAAATATAATTGGCCAGAACAGGGAGCCTGTTTTATATTTTATGTGGTGTCATGATTTACTTTTGATAAAAACAAAGGTTTATTATTGTATGTTCGTTTGGCATTTCATTTATTGTATACCCTTTAAATTCGCTTATTGAAAGAACAACAGCAGCAGCAGCAGTATGGTGTACCATTTATTTGAAACACATGTATTTGGTACTTGCTACCTTATATCTTTACTCTTTCCTTTCATTCTTTTAATGGTTTTGGAAAACTTGTCTCGGAAGTTTCTCTGCATTGCTTTTTGCATAACTCTGGGTCATCAACACCAAGCTTTGTTGCAATTTCTTTCTAGGAATTAAATGCTTTCTCTGAATCTTTAAGTATGTCCGCAAGCGATCGTACAGGTGTGGATATATCTGTGCCAGCTCAGCTATTCGACACATTGTATTTATGTTGCTAGTGACTAGGACAGAGATATTGATCTCTCTTGCCTGACCTCCGTTGAATGAGAAACGAACCAGGAAAAATAAAATCGCACGTCAAAGAAGGTGGAGTTTCAGAACACACCCACCGATTGCGTAATCGCCCCGGACCAATGGAAGCTCAAAGGTGTTTAGGAGCCAAACGAACTCCCCCAGAAAGTTCGCTTTGGTCAGCTGTTTCGAACTGCCGAAACTAACTCAAAACAAACTTCTTTTCGGCCTGATTTTGTTCGAAATAACATTATATCAGTTTGTTCTTCGATTTCGTTTGAAGTATATCAGGGCCTTTATTGGCACCATTCATTCCTAAGGATCCAAACATGAATTTAGAAGCCACCAAACACTTCCATGTTTTCCCTATTTAAAAACGGTTACATAAGTAGTTACACGAGTAAGTATGGTGACACAAAATAAAACATGGTGATTTTCTAAGCGGATAAAAAATTATAACTCTAATGTATGAGGGAAGAGCACTTCGCAGCACTTCAACCTCGGCGCGCCAAAGTGCTGCTGCGAATTACTGTGCCGAGCACTTCGACCTCGGCGAAGTAATATCATCACAATTTGTTTTAAATGCGGCTTACTCATTTATAAGAAGGACCCAAGCATACACTATTACTTTTTGGTTGAAGTAATACTTACTGTAAGTGTGTAAATGTACAGTATAATTTCCTTTTTTTTAGTTTTTTTTTTTTAATTTGTAGTTAATACACTGAACAAAATTATAAACACAACACTTTTGTTTTTGCCCCCATTTTTCATGAGCTGAACTCAAAGATCTAAGACTTTTTCTATGTTTTTAAAATTTCTATTTTTTTTGTATTTCTCAAAACTTTTGGCCACGACTGTACACAAAAGGCCTATTTCTTTTCCTATGCCGAAATAATCCATCCACCTCACAGGTGTGGCATATCAAGATGCTGATTAGACAGCATGATTATTGCACAGGTGTGCCTTAGGCTGGCCACAATATTTAAAAGGGACTTATCCCTTTTCTTAAAAAAAAAAAAAGGTTTAAAGGCTCAATTGTGGGGTGTATCATTTTATTATTTATTTTGCTTTTGTTAAAACCTGTATTTCAACTGTAAATAAATTGCTATTTTGTGGTCTACAACATGAAAGAAAGCCATTATAACATGCACACAGCTATCAGGCACCACTGAGCAACGGCAAGCATCACAACAAAAAAGGAACCTCAAAGTTGATCTAGGTAAATGTCTGCAAATGTATAGGGCCCCATTCATATATATTTTTTTCCCTAGGGCCTCCAAATCATAAAATGCTCTACACCGTAATAATCAGATTTTGAAATCATCCCTCGGACTCTCATTTTAATAAAAGTTTAAGTCAACCAAATGATTACAGCACACTGAAAATATATATAACTGGAAATAACTGAGCTGTATTATTTCAAAACGGAAGTGCAAAGGTACAAGGTTCAGTGCAAAGCCTTGAAACACCCCAGGCTGGTCCATAGTTATGGGGTCTATCCCATCAGGTGTTCTTTGTCACTAGTTTCTCTTAATTTGGTTGATACTTTTGTTGCTTAATTGTGTTTTGCTTCTCTCAGCAGAAATAATAATAGGATAGTCTGTTATAATAGGTAGCATTATTTCAGCAGAATATTATTACTCTGCCAGCTGTGACTGCTTATTGGAATAATGCAGTGGGTAACATCTGCTGAAAAAAAGTGGATGTTTCCTCATACTTGTTTATTAACTAATAAATTAAAGGAGATTTCTTACAAAACAATTCATAAGTTATATCTTACAAATCATTAAATGAAAAAAATATTAAGTAATATTTCCTCCAGTTGCTCGTTTGGTGATGACTCTGTTGAAACTGTTGTTCATCTCTTTTGGAGCTGTCCATTTACAAATAAATTTTGGCAAGACATTTTAGGTTTCATTAGGAGTAAAATTTATAATGAATGTGTCCTGTTTTGGAAAACGATTTTGAGTATGAGTTTATGTAGTGAATCCGATTTTACTTCTTGCTAAATTCCACATTCACAGATGCAAACATTCAAACTTCAAACCTCTCTATTTTGTTTTCATTGAAGAATTTGAGCATTTGTGCAATACCTTTCATTGATCCAATTGTCTAAGAACAAAAAAAGCTTTATCTGTTTGTAACACTTTTCCTAAGTCTCTCTTTTTTCTGTAATGTATTAAACACCCCCTTTTTCTTTTATTTATTTATTTTATTTTTATTTTATTTTGTTGTCATTGTCTATCATTTTTATTTGTTTGTGGTTATATTACTTTGTATACTGTCTTTGAGATTTATTAAAAAAATGAAAAACATCACCACACGCTGGTGACCCTGCTGGTTAAAATGGTGGAAATGCAATGAAAACTACACCGAAACATGCAAATTGCCTTTACAAACCCACTGCAAATGTTTTGTATTAATATAATATATTAAATGCAATTCACATAATCGAATACCGTTACATGTTAAGTGTCTGTATAATGTGTTCTTTTATTGATTTGCAGGGATTGTTTTGTTTGTTTTATGGAAAGCTTGCCTAAACAGGCAAATAAGAGACTATTAACCTGACAGCACACTTACATCACGGAGACATCTATGTGATGTCTGCATTTACATCTGCAAGATGTTTTTTTTTTTAGAGTGTTTGTTCATCTATAGGAGTTTTCCTATCAGATGTTAAATAGACATTTATTAGATGCCCTGACCTGTGACCTTTGTTTAAAGTACTCTTTACAGAAGTGACCATCTGACACACGATCAACATCAAAATGCGATTGCTCTGCCTGTTCCTGCTGGTGGCCAGTACTTCCTGCTGGTGGTTTACTGAAGAGGAAGACAAAAAGGAAAGTGTCAAGGAGGAAAGTTACAAGAAGGAAATTATTGGGACAGTGATTGGAATAGACCTCGGGACGACCTACTCATGGTGAGAGTTTGGATTTGGATTCATATACAGATCACATGTACATAAGGTATATATATATATATATATATATATATATATCTAAAAATTAAAGGAACACTTTGAAAACACATCAGATCTCAATGGGGAAAAATATCATGCAGGATATCTATACTGATATGGACTGGGTAATTTGTTAGGAATGAAAAGATGCCACATTGTTTAATGGAAATGAAAATTATCAACCTACAGAGGGCTGAATTCAAAGACACTCAAAATTGAAGTGAAAAAAGGATGCAGCAGGCTAGTCCATTAAGCTGAAATTTCATTGCAGCAACTCAAAATGGTACTCAGTAGTTTGTATGGCCCCCACGTGCTAATGCTCAGCATTGAAACATTTCTGTATTATCTATAATTAACATATGAGTTTGTGCTTATGCTATTTTATTTTGCTCCAGTGTTGGAGTGTTCAAGAACGGCCGTGTGGAGATCATCGCTAATGACCAGGGAAACCGCATCACTCCGTCATACGTGGCCTTCACCACCGAAGGTGAGCGACTCATCGGAGACGCTGCGAAGAACCAGCTGACCTCTAACCCCGAGAACACCGTCTTTGACGCCAAGAGGTTGATCGGCCGCACATGGGGCGACTCGTCCGTGCAACAGGACATTAAATACCTGCCCTTTAAGGTACACATGTCTGCTAGCCTGTGTTTGAACTGTAGTCAAGTCAAGTCAAGTCTACTTTATTGACAATTCTTCCACATGTACAGCATACATATAGAGAATTGAAATTGCATTACTCTCAGACCCATGGTGGATACAGATAACTAACAGTAGAGCCTAAAAATACAGATAGATACAGATTAAATATAAAATTTAAAATACAACTATACAAATAAGGGCATGTAAAAAATATGTAAAGAATAATAAAAATAAAGTTAAATTTAGATGAGGAAGAGAAATAGGCATGTAGGGTGGAGTCCAGTGAAGTGAACAAATGATAACAATAGAAGCAATCAGACCAATGAGAGAACAACAACAGTATACAAGTGCCATGACAAGTCTCAGTTAGTCTAGCACAGAACCCGTAGGGGTGAGAGTGATTTTGAACCTCTTTGGGATGGCACCACAAGGTGCCGTTGACTTGCAGAACGCAAGCTTCTGGAGGGCGCATAAGTTTGAACTAGTGAGTTTAGGTATATTGGTGCCGTGCCAGTGGTCGTCTTGTAGGCAAGCATTAGTACCTTGATGTGAGCGGCTACTGGTAGCCAGTGTAACCTGATGAGGAGAGGAGTAACGTGAGCTTTTTTTGTCTCATTGAAGACAACACTCTCTGCTGCATTCTGGATCAGTTGTAGGGGCTTGATAGTACATGCAGGAAGGCCCGCCAGGAGAGCATTACAATAGTCCAGTCTGGAGAGAACAATAACTTGGACAAGAAGTTGGGTGGCTTGCTCTGACAGGAAGGGTCTAATCTTCCTAATGTTGTATAAGGCAAATCTGCATGACCGGGTCGTTGTAGCAATATGGTCTGTGAAGCTTAACTCGTGATCCATCACAACTCCTAGTTTTCTGGCTGTCCTGGAAGGAGTTATGGTTGACGAACCCAGCTGTACAGAGTAGTTGTGATGAAATGATGGGTTAGCAGGAACCACCAGCAGTTCTGTCTTAGTAAGGTTGAACTTAAGTTGATGGTCATTCATCCAGCTAGAAATGTCACTCAGACAGGCTGCAATGCGAGCAGCTACCGTCGGATCATCTGGTTGGAATGAGAAGTAGAGTTGAGTGTCATCACAATAGCAGTGATAGGAAAAGCCATGCTTCTGAATGACAGATCTTAGAAGAGAAGTGGTCCAAGTACTGAGCCTTGAGGAACCCCAGTAGCAAGAAGTTGTGACTTAGAAACTTCACCCCTCCAAGACACCCTGAAGGATCTATCTAAGAGGTAAGACTTAAACCACAGGAGTGCGGTTCCAGAGATGCCCATCTTTCTGAGGGTGGACAGGAAAATCTGGTGGTTAACTATGTCAAAAGCAGCAGGTCTGTAGTTTTCTAGAAGTGCTGGATTTAGAGATGGTTTCTTAACCCTCTGAGGTCTAGGGGGTTTTGGGGGCCTGGAGAAGTTTTGACATCCTCTGACTTTTGTGCTTTTTTCAGTTGCTTATAAATATATACATGGCTAAAGTCTAATAACACTGTAATCAGTACAAACTGGGCTACAATAATATGTAAATAGCATGTATGTACATGATTGTGTTTTTGAGAAAACAACGTTTATGCGTGGTTAGTAAAAACCTACAATTTTGAAGTCACTGAAATAAGGTCATAAAACACATACAGAACATTTGTTCACAAGACTATCAAACCTGGAGCTTGTAGCCTAGAATTTTTGCTTCAAAATGATGTGAAAATCATCTTGTTTACTCACTCACAGAAAACAAAAGATTAATTAAAAAATTCTAAGACACTTTTTGTTTCAAAAGGGGCATATGCGAGTAGGAATCAACTATCATGAATATCTGTGTGATTCACACCTGAGAAGACAAAGACCCACATAATGAGCTGCATAATGAGCCTTTCAGCCAGGTATGTGACTGAGAGGGAAGAGTTACAAGAAAGAATGTGAGGACAAAATCAATGTATATATTTTTATGTTTGTCGTTTATTTAGAATATATTTAATTATCCCTCAAAATAACTTGAGATTCACTTGCGAATGCAGTTAAAGTTTATTGGGAACAATCAAAGCTGACTCATCATCACTTGTGTGCTAAATAAAGTTTATATATATATATATATATATATATATATATATATATATATATATATATATATATATATATATATACTGACTCCCAGCTTATAAGTGATGCTTCATAAACAAATTTCGGGAGGAGCATGCATTGATAATTAACACGGCCAATTCATCATTAGGGATTACACCGTTTACCAATCAGCTCAAGAGGAAACACCTATACCTATGCCATCTTACCAGGGATTTTTTCAGATCTGCCGCATTTTCCGGCCCCATGATAACTCCTACCTCGCCAAACACGGCCGCCGAGCACCAGGCGTTATCGTGACAGCTGCTCTTCTCGACCAGCCACACGCTGTGGCCAATAGACCGTGCAAAGCCCCGAGCTTGCCTAGCTCGACACCACCATTGTCCCACTCAAAGACCCGGCTCTCCTCGAGCGCTGGATCGCGGCAGCAGCAGGCATTCAAGGAGCCTGGGCCGCGCCCCAGATCTCGCTGCAGCAAAGCCTCACTCGCTTCCTGCCACGCGCTCAGCCTTTCACCGTGGCTTTTCCGGCCGCAGCGCAGTTTGAGGCTGCCTCCACTAGCGGCGCAGACCGTGTGTTGCAATTTAATAAATTTTAGAGTTGTCATCCACACTGAAATGTCTGAAGGCATTACATTTGCCTTACTGTGCATGTATAAACCTCACCGAGATGATACAGACATAAGTTTCATGCAATTCTTCTGGCAGGATCAATTTATTTATGGAAATATTTCACCATTTACTGGCGCTTACTCAGAATTGATCTTAAACGCAACTGCCCTCGTGTTTGCCACAGGACAGCAATTGTGAGTAAATTTCTGTTGTCTTTTTTGGACTGCAATATGAAAAGAGTACAAAGTAAATATCTTTAGAAACAGTGTGAAAAAATGAATAGCACATAACTGCAATTAACGTTAGTGCTATAAACATGTCTATTGGTACAATGTGCAGTGTTTCCCACAGCCTTACACTCTATTTGTGGCAGCACTCCCCCACCCCCATATATACATAGATATGCAAATTCATTTTTCTGCCAGCAGGAGGTGATTTAAAGGCGGGAGAGATACAGGATTCTTTGGTAACGGCTGCAAAACAGCGCTGAGCTCACACACGCTGCCTTATCAAGCATTACATGCAAAATGAAATAAAAATGAAATCGAAAATTTTCTTACCTAATTCCTACACCCAATTCCCACACTGTCGCAGCAGTTCCCACTCCCGCAGGAGCCTTGCCTAATTTCCACGCTGCCACAGCAATGCCCTCTCCCACAGGAGCCTTTCCGTTTTCCCCACTGCCACAGCAGTCCCCGCTCCTGCAGGAGCTTTTCCATATTTCCCCACTGCAGCAGCAGTCTCTGCTCCTGCAGGAACCTTTTCCCTATTTTTCCCACAGCCGCAGCAGTGCCCGCTCCCGCAGGAGCTCTTCCATATTTTCCCACCTGGATGGTGCCCCGGGCTCAGGAGTCTTGCCGGGCTTGGAGCTCTCTCCCCAGACAGCACGCCAAATAAGCATAACCTTTATTTAATTATAAGTAAATGTGAACTTGTGAAATGGTATAGTGTATATTGTTACACTTGGAGTAAGACTGGAGTAATGATGCTGAAAATTTAGCTTTGATCACAGGAATACATTTAATTTTAAATATATTCAAATAGAAAGCAGTTATTTTAAATAGTAAAAATATTTCACAATATTACTGCTTTAGCAAATGCTAATTTCTGTATTTGGATCAAATAAATGCAGGGCTCATGTGTCATGCTGAAATATATAAATGAACATCACATACCTGGCATTTTCCAAAATGTATATTGTGCTCTGAAGGACATACTGTTTTGAAGAGACTTTGAAGAGATGGGAGTGTGTGCCTCGCTTGGTCTTAGCTGTGTTCCAGGTTCCTGAGTGGGCTGCTTATTTGCATTGGCTCACTTTGCAACAGGTTATTATTTATCTGAAATAAAAAAAAGTAAGCATGCTGTTTACGCAAATAAACTGCATTATTAACATTATTGTGATGGTCACTGATACTATTAGTAATTTACAGGGAAAAAAAAGAACACAATTACCACATAGCACAATTATTGTCAGTGATATTTACAGCTTACTTGATACAATGTTTTTTTTTTTTTTTTTACCTCAGACGATTGAAAACACCAATGACGGGGGATAACACATTAAAAATATTTACACCAGAGCTGTCTATGTTATAGAACATAAAAAAATTAAAAATAAAAAAAACATCCTGGCATCGTGAAACATGAGATGATGTAAATGAAACTTCATAATGTTTCACCTGATTATACATTTAGTCAGGAATTATAGTCTGGGAAAAAGTCTAACTAGTAAAATGTGTACAAGTTATATGAAAACTAATACAAGTAGATTAATAAGAAAAAAGACTGACTGACTCATGTTTATCTCTGCTGGGTCAAGCCGCTTCGTTCTTCTTTCTGAGGTAATCCAAATCTTATTCCTCTCAGCGGTCTTATTGAGGTGAATTATATCTTATTCCTCTCAGCACGAAGGGAACAGTAACATTTAAAAAACATGAAGTACAGTCTTGCTGCTTTGTTTGCTCTGATGAGGGCGGTTACCCGCGCGAGCTTCATGTGGACGCTTATAATAACAATAGAGCGCTCGGCACGTGGGCTTGGTCGCATTAGATATAATGAGGGAGACCGTGAAAGATGGGACATCACGTAGTTTTCATGTGGGATTACTTTATCACAAATATTTGTTTTGGTAGCACTTGCTTAGTTTAAAAAAAGTTTAAGAAAGTTTAGACATGTCAAGCTTTCTATAGATATCTCTCTCATGTCTCTTGTGTTGAGTATTCACTGAGTTACAGTTCATTTTAATCACGCATTTCTAAATAAAGATCACTGCAAGACCAAGGCTGCAGACAGTGGCACTCCCTTTTGTTTTTCTTTATTTTTATAAATGCACAAAAGTTTTGTTGTTATTATGTGTGATATATACAAATAAAAGTAGACACCTTTACAGATTCGTTTGCTGTATTGCTTTTATCAGTACGATCAAAACTGAAAGTGTAATTTTAAGTTTCTTTTCGGTCTTATCATAAGAATTTGCCTCAAAACGCGTATCCGCGTTAGCCGATTTCAGAGGGTTAAGCAGTGGGCTTACCCGAGCCTGCTTAAATGCTGAGGGAAATGTACCAGAGTGAAGGAGAGGTGTTGATAATGTGAGTAAGTGAAGGTATGAGTGAAGAAGAAATTGCTTGAAGGAGGTGAGTGGTGATAGGTTTTCATCCCTGATGGCAGCAGACTGACAAAGCTGTGTGTCGGGGGTGTGTGGGATCACCTGCGATGCAGAGGGCTTTGCAAGTGAGACGGGTTCCTAAATGTCCTGGAGGGAGGGGAAGAGACAACCAATGATCTTCTCAGCTGTTCTCACTATGCGTTGAAGGGTCTTCCGGCAGGACGCATTTACAGGCGCCATACCACACAGTGATGCAGCTGGTCAGAATGCTCTCGATGGTGCCCTCTGTAGAAGGTGCACATGATGGGGGCCGATGCTCTAGCTCTTCTCTCAGTTTGCGGAGGAAATAGAGGTGCTGCTGTGCTTTCTGGCCAGTGGCTGCAGTGTTGTCAGTCCCGGAGAGGTCCTCTGTGATCTGCACACCCAGGATCTTGGTGCTGCTCACTCGCCTCTCCACAGTCGCACCATTGATGTTTCAAGTTGAACATGTTTAGTTGTGCACTCTCCTGAGTCAACAACAATCTCCTTCATCTTCTCCACGTTCAGAGAGAGATTTGTTGTCACTGCACCACCTGGCCAGGCCGCTCACCTTTCTCCTGTAAGGTTTTGTCGCTTTCTCTGTTGCTGTTGAGACCCCCACCACGATCGTGTCATCCGCAAACTTAATGAAGAGTTGGAGTTGTGTGACGGTGTGCAGTCGTGTGGGTCAGCAGAGTGAAGAGGAGGGGGCTCAGCACACATCCTTGGGGGCCCCAGTGGTTCTGTGTGATGGAGCTGGAATGTGTTGGCTGCCGTACCCGTACTCCCTGAGGGTCTTCCGTCAGAAAGTCCAACAGCCAGTTGCACATGCGAGGTGTTGAAGCCTCCAGCTGGACCAGTTTGTGCATGAGCTGTTGAGGTATGATTATGTTTGAATGCTGAACTGAAGTCTAATGAACAGCATTCTGATGTATGAGTCTTTTTTTTTCTCTAGATTTGTGATGCTGCGTGGAGGGTAAGTTGCGATGGCACCATTCGTTCCAAGCGGTTGGACCAGTAAATGCCAAACTGGAAGTGGTGCCAGGAAGGGGGGAAGGCAGACTTGATGTGGTGCATGACTAGCCGTTCAAAGCATTCATGAGAATAGGAGTAAATGCAACTGGACGGTAAGTCATTGACGCAGGCATGGAGACTGCTTCTTTCTTTCGGGACTGGAACTGATGGCGGTAGCTTTGAAGCATGTGGGGACAACAGCCACCATGCCTTGGGGAAGTTGTGGCCTAGTGTGTTAGAGAGTTTGACTCCTAACCATAAAGGTGTTGGGGTCGAGTCTTGGGCTGGCTCAATACCACGACTGAGAGGTGCCCTTGAGCAAGGCACCGAACCCACCAACTGGTCCCCCGGGTGCCTGCAACAATAAATGGCTGCCCACTGCTCCGGGTGGTGTGTTCACACTGTGTGGTGTGTTCACTGCCTTGTGTGGTGTGCACTTTGGATGGGTTAAATGCAGAGCACGAATTCTGAGTATGGGTCAGCATACTTGGCTTTATGTCATGTCACTTTCACTTTGTTTATTGGTGAGCCAAGATGTTGCAAAAATGTCTGGTGAAGACATCAGTGAGATTCTGCTGCACCGTCTCTCAGTACACCACCAGGAATGTTTGTCAGGACCCGGAGCTTTGCATGCCTTGATCCTGCCTGAGGATTCTCCTCACACTGTCCTGGGGTCAGCGTCATCACCTGGTCACCGGGAGGAGGTGGAGTCTTCTGTACAGTGGTGCTCTGTTTTGTTTTCTCAAAGCCGAGCACAGAGAGGCGTTCAGCTCGTTTCAGCAGGAGAGATTTGCTGTCCATCGGTCCGTTGGTGGGGGCTTGTAGTCCCGTAATGAGTCTGTATCCCGCTGCCACAGGCCCTCCGAGTGTCTCTGCTGTCCCGGCCACAGGCTTGAATTTTCTTTGTGAACTGGTTTGGGCGACTTAAACATGAGTGGTTCTGTATGCCAGGCATTAGCATGCCGAAGTGATGTGGTCTGATCGCACCAATGTGTGGGAAGGGGAGGGCCTTGTAAGCTCCTCTCTGTGTAAACAAAATCCAAATGGCTTTTTACCTCTTGTCAGAAAGTTAATGTGTTGGTGTATTATTTTGGGGAACACACTCTTTAGGTCTGTGCATGGTTGAAATCCCCAGCTATGGATGAGAAAAGCATCAGGGTGGGCTGTCCTGCTGCTCACTGATTGTGCTGGTACCGTATTTCCTGTTAGTCCCCTCCTCACTAACTGTTGGTTTGTGTGGGGCTGGAGCTCGGAGGAATGTAATACAGCAATGAGCAATGAGATAGAAAGGCCGACACTTAACAATCATAAACTCCACCAGGGTGAGCAGTGTTTTTGCAGACACACAACAGCATCGCGGCAACCAAAGTGTCCCTTTGGAGCGTAGTAGTCAAAATGTAGTCCCAGTTTTATTGCCCAAAGAGCATACGTTTAGCCAGTAAACGACTGGTGGGGATAGCTGGCTTGTGTGGGTTAGCTGTTAGCCTATACCATATACCTCCGCGCTTACCCCTCCTTCTGCTTTCCTCTCACACCACTTGTGGGCCGCCTTCTGCTGTGATGAGATGCAGTAGTGTGGAGTCGGTGATGGTGTAGGCTTCTGGAGCAGACCGAGATCCCGCAGCGTTGTTCCCTGTTCCGCGTTCGGCAGAGTTGTAAAACTCTAAAAATGGTGTTTCTGGCCGAGCATCCAGTCAGAGCCTCACGACTGAATGCGCGCTTAAAGAACAGGTATAACGTGATGAAGACTTACAAAACAGCAGCGCGCTCACAACGGACAAAAACAACGATAAACGTCTGACGGAGAGAGAGAGAAGCCGCTGCGTGTGGACCCGTGCCGCCATTCTTGGGATTTAGCAATGGCATTTTTTTAACTGTATTAATCCTCTTTGTCTCAATGGACTTTAAAACAACCTTCCTGTGTCTCTTTCAGGTTATTGAGAAGAAAAACAAGCCTCAACATCCAGCTGGAAACATTGGATCAGGATCGGATGAAGACTTTCCACCCCTGAGGAAATCTCTGCTATGGTCTCTGACTAGAAATGAAGGAAACTGCGGAGGCTTTACCTGGGAGAGAAGGTAAAGTTTTTGACACCAACATCAAGAAAACATGTAATTCTCTGTTGTACTGCAGTAAAATTTTCTGGCTCGTTCTAAAGGTCATACATGCTGTGGTCACTGTGCCCGCTTATTTCAATGACGCCCAGCGCCAGCCAGCCAAAAGATGCACGTGACCATCGCCGGACTGACAACGTCATGACTATCATAAATGAGCCGTGAAGTATAAAATTGCTTATGCTTTTGCTGTAAACAGGCCATTTTCTTCTAGGTGTTTGTTTTAAATTAACATCGGTGGTTATTTTTAAGAGATGATTGATTTGCTATTATAGCCCCCTTTTTTTTTTTTGTTTTTTTTTGTTTTTTTGTTTTTTATTATTACATAATTTGGATATTGATTTCAATTTTTCATATTTGTGCCGCTAATAAAGTTTTAGGTGATTTTAATTTATTTCTTAAATATATATGATAGAATATATATATTAGATATATATATATATATATATATATATATATATATCATATATATATAGATCATTCACGGGCTGGAAAATAAATCATGCCATTTCCTCTGTAATCTATTCTGAGCTTAGTTTTGAACAGCAGATGGCACTGCATGCTTTTAGAAATATTTCAGATTACATTTGCTTCCATAAAAAATGAATTGAAACTTTTATAAAAAGAATGAACGAAACTTTAAAAACTGGAACGTAACTTTTCAGAACTATCAAAAAATATATGCCGATTACAAAAGAAGAAAAACACAATGAAAAGAAAAAAATTAACTCAGTCCGCACAAATTTAACAGGCTCGTCAAATATGCTTCAATTCTTTGTTAATGTTTTTCAAATATTCGTTTTCAGTATCATGGATTCTGACTGCATTTGTCACAGATTTCTGCTTACCGGCTTCGGCAGTTTGTTTTGTTTGTGTGTTGTTTGAACACAAACCTCGTCGTGGGGGCCCGGGGGTCTTAACAGTGAGCTAACATCTGATTGGAAATCGTGAGCTTTTGATGGACAGTGCTCTCTGACCGGGCAAGTACAGACTGCCACTCATGTGCGCGCAAGATATTGGAAAGGAACGTTCACAATTGCGGATCTCAAGAACAAAAAAAACTTCTGGAGGGGATGTAGAATTTCGTACTTATTGAAGTGGAAGTAGCCAGGTGCTGAGGCTGTGGCTGTTCTATATTAAAGCATCAATGTTCTATGAACTTGATGCAAGCCGCAAACTGGTAGTCAGTGCCAGAGATAAAGCAGAGGTGTAACATGGGCTCTTTTGGCTCATTGAATACCAGTCATGCTGCTGCATTCTGAATCAATGTCAGAATGTTTTATTAATGCACGCAGAGCAACCACCCAATAAAGCGTTACATACCAAAATAATCGATCCTTGAGGTCATAAGTGCATAAATATACCATTTCTGCATTTGACATTGAAAGCATAAGGTCATAAATTTAGATGTAGTTTTGATATGGAAAATTTGGTTTATACAAATGCTAGAAACTTGGCTTTTCGAAGAAAGATGTGCTTATTAAATAGTACACAGAGGGTCATAACCAATGACGAAAAATTGACAGAGTAGCCCTCAAGTGTTAGACAGTATAATAGGTTTATTATATGTGGAGGTTTTATGGTCTGGCAAGGCCAGGTCACACCAAGCCGACTTAGCAACAAAACGGAACTAGCAGCAACAAAAGCAGATAGAACTAGCAGCAACTAGCAACGGTCGGCAGCATCTAGACCAAAAAGCCTGCGCTTGAACACCAAAAGGTGAAAAATTTCAAAAGGAGAACCCAAAACAAGGATATAGGAGATATACCGCTCGATTATACAAAATGTAAACAAAGCAGCGCTAGCTACCATGTTTGAATATCAG
This sequence comes from Cyprinus carpio, assembly GCF_018340385.1. Classification (NCBI taxonomy): domain Eukaryota; kingdom Metazoa; phylum Chordata; class Actinopteri; order Cypriniformes; family Cyprinidae; genus Cyprinus; species Cyprinus carpio. The sequence goes on along the minus strand of NC_056576.1, from coordinate 6,650,016 downwards.
TTATTTGACAGGCTTGGGTCAGATCACGTAACACTAGAACAGCCTTCTGTCTGTGCCGCCTTTTTTATCACTTTTGCTTTAAATCTGGGGCACTGAATATCGTGATTGCTAAACTTGAACATACCAGTCAGAAGGTTCTCCAGTCTTGCTAATGGCCCCGATAACGATTCAACGTTGAATCTGGCAAACTGCCACTGGGGTGAAGACTCGATAAGGGCCGACGTGAGGAACACACAAAACAAACTAGGCCAATAGACTCTAGCCGGACAGCCTGGTGGCGTTGCCTCATGGGCCGAAACCATCAAGCTTGGTGTTGCCCCGGCCTTAAAACACCCCTCTGTTTTTTTCCAGAATTTTAGCATAGACAGAATAGTCATCCTGTTTTTATATCCACGGTGCATTCAGTTTAGTTTTGCGAATTGGTATAGAGAAATATAGAGCTAAATATCTCCGCATTAAGTTGAAAGCTACCAGTATGTTTTCCTGATGATATCTCCTAAGGGTAAACATGTAAGGTTTAAAGCAACGTCCTATACTGAGCCTTGTTTTACCCATACTGCACTTGTGATCCTGATTGTTCCTTGCTAAAAGTGATGACACTCAGATCTTAAGATTTGAACCATGCCAATGCAATTCCATTAATGCCCACATCATTTTCAGTCTATTCACAGAAGATAAAAAATAAATTCAATAACTTTTAGAAGACCCCCCCCCCCATATTTTGATACATTTTAAGCCGTTTCTTGCTGCTTAAAATTGCCAATGTTTTTTTTAAAGTTTTTTATTTCATTTAAAAGTCCCCTTTATGGGTTAAAGAAAGGTTTTATATTTGGTTTTTGGGGAGTCCCCAACAAAAGGTTTGACATGCGCAAGGTAAAAAAACACTTCATTGTCTAAAATATGCATTTTTTTTTTTTTTTTGCTCAATGCTCCCAAAGATGTTTAAGTTCTTTTTTTCCAAACTCCTCTTTGCATGACGCTAAAGCAGTGATTGGCTGAGAGCAGTATGTCAGATTGGTCTACTTGGCACACAGGTCAAAACAGAAACCCCACCCTTTACGACCCCCAAGCTGTGGAAACCCCAAACAGTCATTTAATTTCCTATTATCTTTTATTTCTAGAAAATTTGCGAGTGAATAGATTTGCTTGAGACCTACACAAAAACTAAAACGTATTTTCCCGCCACAGTGGGCTTAAGTACATGACGGCAATTTTTTTAAAAAATTTCCCCCATTTTCAGAATAAAAAATTGATAATTACCCCCCCATGTCATCCAAGATGCCGTTTGTTAGGAAATCCCCAGGAGGGGGGAAACAGAAAGTCTTTTTTATTCAGGCACAAGCAGGGGAAAGGGGGGTAGGCTGGGAAAAGTGATGGGGAGACGGCATGGAAGGTCCGTGTGGGGGGTAGAGACGTCAAGGGGGGAGGTGTACCACAACACGCAGGGAGATGGCGGGGAGCTTCGGAGATCGCTGGAGAGGGTAAGTAAGATAGTTAGTCCTTAAGTTGCATAAAGGTAAAAATTTTGCGAAGGGGCCCGGGGCGGATGGTGGTGGTGGGTTTGTATGCGAGGTGATTGAATGGATGGGGTCGGGGAAATGCTCTATAGGGAGGGGTGCGCTGTGTTTAAAGGGGGGGAACCGGCGTGTCGTAAAGTTCCCCCTCCCCAACCCGCTCCTAGGGCCGAGGCCCAAAAACGTGTTGGAGTCCTCTTCCTCTGGGAGGGGCCTGTTGGGTGACTGGAGTGGGGGGTTTTAGAAAGTTCGGATCCAGGATGCTTTGGGGGGACCCATAACTTCCTCTGGACCATATACTTCCCATCCACTAGGGTTTTCAGTTATCCACCACCCCGGGGGGAGTCCAGGATGTCTTTACTTCGTGGCCCCCGTCTTAAGGAGGAGGGGGGGGGGGGGCTTGGGCTTCCCCCGGTTTTGGAGGGAAAAACAGGGGGAGGGAGGCTTAAGGGAGACACAGGAAAGTGGGGGAACCGGTATGGGGGTTTATTTTTGTAAGTGACCGGATTGATTGCTCAAGGATGGGAATGGGCCACGAATTGGGACTTGTTTGCGGCGGGCGGGCCATCCCTTTGGCAGCCAGCCCTTTTGAGGGTGGTACCCGGGGGCTCAGGGGCGAAGGGGCTGTCATCTGCCCGTGTAGGCCCGCTGGATTGGGGGGGGCGCGCCCCGACCTCTCCTCCCCCGGAACCATAGTCAGGGGGGGACACCCAAAGGGGTTCTCCTGCCCGGGGGAAGAGGGAGGTGGTACCCGGGCACGCAGGGAAATGGATGAGTCCGGGTAGGTTGTGCGGAAGTTCGGGGTACTGGCCCCACCCTAGGAAGGGGTTCCGGAGTTCGGGGTGGCCTTGACAAAGGTAGGGGAACTCCAATTCCGAACCTTCCTCCCGTCTCCCCGTTAGTTTGGATGGTTCCGGGACAGACTGGGCCAACCAGGAACGAATGGATGCTTTCCATACCCGGGAGATAAAATGGGACCTCGGGCTGAAGTGTCTTCGGGGAGCGAAGTCCCTGAAGCGGGGTTTTAAATAGAAAACCGGGCTTTTCCATGGCCGTGGGAAACCCTTTTCAGGGGGAAAAGACGACAGACTTAGAAAATCTGTCCACTATACAGAATGCAGGTTTTATTATCAGAAGGAGGAAATCAAAATAAAATCCACCCCTGGGTGGCACGGGCGTTTTAGGGACGGGCAGAGGGGAGCTTCCCCTGATGGTAGGGGCGGGGGCTTTTAGACGGCGCAGTCTGTCATCCGTTCAGTACCTTCAACGCAAAGCCATTTTTGGGCCCCAGAAGCGTTCCCCTTAGCAACGAGAGGGTTTCAGACCCCGGGGACCAGTGCCAAGATGGGAGCGGGTGAAGAGGGAGGACCGTGTCTGGGGGTTATGGTGTCCCGTGGGCAACCCGGCGGGGGGTTTTTAGCAGGATCGAGGAGGAAGGGCTCGGAGAAAGGTAATGGGTGATGATGACTTTTTCGGGAGTAGGTTTTTTGGTTCCTTGTTTTTTTTGGGGGGGTGCACGGCACAGGGCTCAGCCTTACGTTTTAGCCCCTGGGGATACGGGGGTAAAGTGGAACGGGGGGAAAATAGTGCCCCGGGGCTGCTTGGATTTAAATTCTGGGACCCGAAAATCTCAGGGTTTCCGTGGGCAGTGAGAACCAAAAAGGGTGTTTTGGGTCCCCCAGCCAAAGCCCCATTCTTTCAGGGCCAAATTGATGGCCAAAAACTCACGGTTTCCCCATGTCATAATTTTCCGCGGGCTGGGTGGGGGCACGGGATTCCCCTTTGGGTGAGAAAGACAGCTCCCATCCGGGATAGAGGGTCGTTAACGCGAAGGGCGGTTGGGGTCCCGGGGGCCAGAGTGGGGGCAGTGAAAAGCCCTTTGAGGGAATGAAGGCCCCGGGTGGTGGGTAAAAGAGTATTTTGGTTTATTCCCGAGGAACATGAGAGGGGTGGTGATGGCCGGGAGTTTTGGATGAAACTCTGGAAATTGGCAAAGCCAAAGGGAACTTGGAGTTTTTTTATGGTGGTTTGGAAGGGGGGGTTCCTTAAGCATTTCCTTCCTCGTCCATCCGGAGCCCTTTTGATTGTAACCAAAAACTGCACTGAGGCCCGATGGAAGGGCATTTTTCCCGGGCCTTGGTAGAGTGAAGGGCCCCCAGGCTTGTAGGACCCCGAAAGTGGCGCGAAGTTCCCAGGCCCGGGAGTAAATGGGATATCATCAATGTAGCGGGGACGAACTTAGGAGGAACTCCCGGGCACCTCAGGATGAAAATTGAAAACGGAGGGGGGGTTAACATCCATACGGATCACGCAGTACTCATAGGGCCATAGGGTGATGAAGGCGTTTTCCACTCGCCCCCTCTTACTGGATGAGGTTGTAGGGCGTGCAGGGTCCAACTTGGTGAAGACGGGCACCCCGGGGATGTTCCCGGGCAGCTGGGGAGGGGAAGTGGTATTTGGAACTTACATTTTTGTTGTAAGAGCCCGATAATCGATACAGGGTTAAGCCTCCGTTTCTTTTTTAAAAAGAAAAAACTCGAAGCAGCAGGGGAGGAGAGGTGAATGTCCCCCCCGGGCCAGCACCTCCTTGAGTACCCCCCAGGCCTTCTCCTCCGGAAGGGGAAAGGGGTAGATCCTTCCTTTTGGCACTGGTTCACCCGAAACAGACGGTGGCAATACCCCGGGGGTGTGGAGGCAGCTTGGAAGCCCATTTGGGGCAGAATACGTCACTGAAGGGGGCATAGCATGTTGGGATGGAGATGGATTGGTTTTCCACCGGGCTCTCAATTGAGGTAGTACAAACTGCAAGAGGTGCAGGGTAGGTTTGGTTGGGACAGGACAACCGGTGATGCAGCTCTGGAAACAGGAGTCACCCCACTTAAGGACTTCGCCCGTCTTCCACGAGATGACAGGATTATGCTGCTCCAACCATGGTGCCCTAGGATGACGTCAGCGGTGGATTCCTCCAGAACCAGCAGGTGGATCTCCTCTTGGTGGAGTAGTGCGGTTTGGAGGGTAATGGGACCCACACCATGACGCACACATCTTCTACTCAACGGCCTTCCAGTTATTGTGTGGACCTGGTAGGCTGACGGCGTTGCCGTGGTAGCGAGTTTGAGTTGACGGCAGAGGGCACCTGAGATAAAGTTGCCGGCTGACCCAGAATCGAGGAGGGCGGAAACTGGAAGAGAGATGTCAGCGGCAGTATGTGTCACAACAGTGGTGAGTGGTTTCATTTGATACTTCGAAGGGAGAAGGGCACTCACCATGGGACGAGAGGACGGACGGGGCATACAGAGATGAAATGCCCGGGGATGTACAGTAGAGTCTTTTGATTTTCCCCCTTCCCTCCCCTTTTCACCCTTTTTTTTTTTTTTTTTTTTTCTTTTTTTCACAAACCCCCTTCCCCCGCTCCTTTTTAGCTGACCCCCATACCCGTTTTTTGGCTTTTTCTGAGATACGTTTTTTCCTTCCGCCCCCTTTTTTTCTTTTTTTTTAAGGCAGTTTTTTTTTTGTCTTTTTTTTTTTTTGGAACCCGCCTTCCTTTATTTTTTCCTTCAGCCCCCTCCCCCTTTCAATTACAAACGTCCATTTCTCCAATCCCTTTCTCTGCACCCAGCTTTTTCTCCTCTTTTCCTTTTTTTTTTTCATTTTTTTCTTTTTTGAAGAGCATATTCATTCCCTTTTTTTTTTTTCCTCCTTAGTGCCGGTTCTTATTCTCTTTCCCAGACTTTTCGCTCCGGTTTTCAAAAACTTCCCAGAAATCCTCTTTGAAGCTCGTTTAAGATTTTTTTCTGGGTTCTTTTTTTTTTTTTTTTCTTCTTTTCTTGAAGCGCTTTACATTGCATTTGTTTTTTTTCCTTTTCTTCCTGGATCTTTCGGTTGGGCACCTCTCCCCTTCTCCTTGTCCTCCAGCTTTTTTTTTCTCCCTTTTCCTATTTTTTTTTTTCCTTCCTGATTTTCCTTTTTTTTTTCTCCCCCCCCCCCTGGGACTCCCGGCTCCCCTTTTTTTTTTTCCTTTCGAAAGCATATGGAAGTTTTCGGGCGGCGCCGTTTTTTTCTTTTGGTTTTTCCCTTTCCCCCCCCTTTTTTCCTTTTTTTTTCTCCCCTCCCCTTTATTGTTTTCCTGAGGCTCACATGCTTGTGCCTTTTTTATCGCAGGCGTTGGTCTCGGTCTTCTATTCACGGAATACCCAGGAGGCTGAGGATAACGAAAGGACAGTTTGTATTCAGGCATCAAGAAGAGGGAGGCGGGTATTATCGTAGTAGGCGGGGATGAAAGGGATCGGGGAGAATGGCAGTCGATAATGGATCCCTAGTAGAGGGGGTTAGAGAGGGCGACGTCAAAGGACGGAGGTGTACCACACACCATGCACGGAGAGGCTGGGAACCTTCGTGGAGAGTCGCTGGAGAGAGGGTAAGTAGGAGATAGAGTTAGTCCTTGTGAGAGTTAGCACTTATAAGGTATAGACCTTGTTGCGAACGAGCCCGGACGCTGACTGAGTGGCAGTGGTGTGTGGGATTGTGTAGTGTCAGAGGTGAGCGTTGATGTTGATTGAGGTTTTCAGGTGGAAGTGCTCCGCTACTAAGGATGAGGGCGTGCGGCTGTTTGATTGAATGGGGGTTGGAAAATCTGGCGATTATGCCTAGTCGGTTAAACAGTGTTTCCCTTTTCTTCAGTCGCAAAAGAATGTATCAGTTCGCCATACATACATTACCGAAGACGATCGGTCCATTTCTTAAATAAAATAAATACACTTTGTGCTCATATTGTCTAGCTCTTGCGATGCGCATGAAAGACTCTGTGTACAACGGTTCAAGACAGGGTATGTCTAAAAACTTCCCCAAACATTTTTTTTTTGGGAAAGGAGCGGTTTGACCATCCTTGCCACGTTCACTTTTTTAAGACACTTGGAACAGTGCTTCTGCGAAGCGAGTTCCCCCATGATTTGATGGAGTTGGAAGGAGGAAAAATGAGGTTGGGAGTTTTTCCACATTACCTGAAACTGTAACCGGAACCGAATCCTCGCAATCACACGTGGCACCCGGAACAAGCGTCTTCTTCAACCGGAATCCGTCACGGTGTTTGGAGCGGAGGGGGAGGGTTCCAGTTTTTCCAGGCGTCTGCAAGCACAACACACGGGTGGGCGGGCATCAATAGGGCTCATATATCAGTTTGACGTCACCTTGAAACAGCTAAAGGGGTTCATTTTTTAGAAGGGACACTCATTTTCATGACGCGCGGGTTGTTGTGACTCCTTCTTTGGACACTTACATGTAGACACGGTGCCACTTTTTAGATTTAAACACTTTGCCAGGATGTGTAGACAGCTGTGTTCACACACAGTTGTGTAATGGTTCCGAAGTAAAAATACTTAGTTACAAGTACTAAGGTATTTTTGTTGGGACAGCTATCTGTACGTTTATTGAGTTTTCTTAATTTTCAGCCAAAACTTTTACTTTAACTCTACACTACATTTCCTAATATTAAAATGGCCTAGACTTTGACTCGACAATACATTTCCGCCAAGTTATATTCATTACTAGACTGAGACTACATAATAGTAAGAAGAAACACCAGGACTGCCAGGGAAAGCAGGTTGTTCACAAAAAAACCGGTTGTCATGGCATGCAAGTTGGTAGGGTAGTACTCAAAAAAAAGTTAAAAAAAAAAACGCCTTTGATCATGTGCAGACAAGCACAGATAATTTAAGTTTCCACGTCAAGTCCAAGGGCGATTGTGTGCGATATATCAGCATCGTCTGCGATTAATATGGTAAGTGTTGGTTGTAATGATGTTGCAGGGATCTGACGTTATCAAAGTTGGGCATATCACCAAATCACACAAACGAGTGCCTGCATATTGATTTATTAGGTCTATTAAAACATCAAAATCGCGAATGATTGAATGACCACGGTTTGTTGAACCTCAGATGGACTCACTCATCTAACAGTCACCGTGCTCGTCACCTACTGGCGGGGTTTTAATTTTTTCCCACGATCAACTATTTTTTTTTTCCCATGTTTTTTAAATATATTTATATTTTTTTTAGTATGAGTTTTGGTTAAACGATGAAACCATGCAGGACATCCTGTTTGCTCTCCACAGAAAACCGCTGCCAGCACTTATCGCTATTACGGGTCTGGACAAAGAGGTGATCGGTTCGGTGAAAGAATCATCCTGGCGTGTTTTGATCTCGGTGGGGTGGCTACCTTTGCCGTTTTCCTTGCAAATGACCATTGGAATAAGGGCGGTCTTTGAGGTGGGTGCGCCACCAAGGGAGGGGACACTCATCGGCTGGCGGCGAAAGACTTTCGAATCAGCGCGTCAGTGGCTGTAGACAGGCTTCATCAAAAGCTACTACAAGAAGCAAAAGGGACCCCGGGCAAGGATGGGCGCTAAGGACAAATACCCGCGCCGTGCAGATGGATGCGTCGTTGATGGGGAAGGAGAAGGCCAATGAGGAGCAGCTGTCCACCCAGCATCAGGCCACACATCGATAGATCGAGTCCTTCTTCCAGGGGTGAAGACTTCCACCCGAATGGACACTGCCCGTGCCAAGTTTGTAGGGAGGCTTCAACATGGTAAAGGACGAGGAAGCTGCTTTTACCAACAAATCCTTCAACAAATCTTCCCAGGCGCCGCAGCATAAAAGGTGGCTGCCCACTGCTCCAGGTGTTGTGGTGTGCCATTGGCTTGGGTTCGTGAAAATGCAAGGCTCAAATTCCTAGGATATAACACCATTACTTGAAACCACCTGTCTTGTCCCTTTCCTTTCCTTTTAAAATAACCAAAAAGAGCCCAAATGCAGAATTACTAAAACTTTTGATATTCAAAAATAATATAACATAACAAAAAAAAAATCTTGCAATTTAAAATGTTGAAAGAGTACGATCATAGTTTATTGATTTTTTGTTGTTTTGAAATAACTGTGATTGTGGTTTCTTGCCGTATCTTTTCAATGCATGAAAAAATATCAATGTTTTTTGTGCTCTTATCCTCACAGGACTTGTTCCGCTTCCAACCCACCATGAAACCAGTGCAGTGCAGAAGGTTTCTGGAAGACGGTGACCATGAAAGAAGTCTGACATGGACGAGATCGTTCCTGGGTCGGCGGCTCCACTCGTTCGTTCCCAAGATCCAGCAGCTGGTGACGGAGTTCTTCAACAACAAGAAGGCCGTCCAAAAGGATATCAACCCCGTGATTGAGGCTGTGGCTTACGGGGAGCCGCGGCCGTCCAGGGCTGGAGTCCTTTCAGGAGAAGAGGGACACAGGTTGAGTACCCTCTATAGACACTTTAATAATGGCCGACGTGTCTCTAGGGTCTGGGCTGGTCTAATTATCACCAAGGTCTCTTAGTAAGATACTTACTGGCTGAAATGATGTTGAACGGGTGACCCATGGTGAGCTTGCTGGGACGTTTGCACCTTTGACCCTGGGCATTTCTGAGACGGTTGGTTGGAGGAGAGTGATGACCAAAACTCATTTCCAGGAGAGAACCCGGTGTGGGCCTCATTGGTTAAATCCAAGATCTGTCACCACCACTATTCTGGACCAACCAGCCAACCGTGGGGCCATCAAAGTTTGATTGCAGGTGAGCAAAACATTTTTTTTTAGTCAAAACTGACGTTCCTGTTGACTTAAATCTTGTTGGATTACAGGGTTATAACCAAATTTTTATTCATTATTTTTATAATGAACAAGAGAGTGTTAATGCTTTTGTTTTAGATTGTTTCAAGATTTAAACGGAAAATATTATAAATGTCAAGAAGAAACTTTGTAAGAGAAGTTTTTGGTTCCCCTATTTTGATACATTTTAAACCATTTGAAGAAAAGTACATTTTTATTGAAGATAATCATATTAAAAGAACATCAAGTCATATTCTAAACTTATGATTTTTTTCTTGTCAAGATTTTGCTTCATTTTCAAGCCCATTATTTGCTCTAAAATAGCCATCTTAAGCTGGCATGGGTGTCTGTTACGCACTGCACAGAGACAAGGAAGATTGAAAGATTCAGAACACTAAGGGGTTAACGATAGGGTTTTTTACACAAGCATAGTCGGAAACATGGAAAAAGTCCAAAGCATAGATATAAAAGCAATGAACTAAGTGAATAACCAGGCTTAAAATAGGGTGAGACTGATGAGGTAATGAGACACAGAACCAGGGACACCAGACCACTGGGAGACCAGATGAGGTCCTTTGCACATATGTGGACTTTTGCTGGAGCCTGGAATTTAACGTGCTGGTTTCGTTCTGGCCAGTGGGAGAACTGGCCGCATCGACTGAGCTAGTTTTCTATCCATTCCTCTGTCACCTATGAATTTTGGTTTCTTGCTTGCGCGCTGTCGCCTTTGGGCCTTGGGCTAGTTGGGGACGCTTGGGACTGATTTGCACAAGACACTCATTGGAAAGAAGAGCTGAAACTGCGTTGATGACATCACTGAATCCTCAATCGAACTGACTTTAGTGGAAAAAAATGAACACTCCTTGTCTCACCCTGCCCATCATTGAAAAACTACTTTCCTGTTTGACACTGTTAAAAGGCTGCCTTTTGGACACAATTCAGTGTTGTATTATATGCGCTATATAAATATAAAGGTGACTTGAGTTGACTCTTCTTTGTAGAAATTTCTTCTGGTTACAGGTCTATAAAGAAAAAAATTATGTTCATATACCGTCATCTTGTGAAACATGATCTGAATTCTATGACTTGCGGAGAGCGTGTTGGGGGAGAATTATTTTAGTTCACCGCTAAGCGGTCACATGGTTCATGAAGCTCTCAATTGCTCCAAACAACTTCATGCTTGCAATATGTTTTGAATGGGACTTAGCATCGAGAGCAGCCAAGCAGCTTCACTTTATTTGGCAGCAATTTCTAGCGTAATTATTAACACATTATGTTGGCTTGATTGTGTATTGATGCACATAAATGTGCACATAACGACGCTGACGATCATTTTACAATAGAATTTTATTCTGGGAAGTGATAAAGAGATCAGCATTATATATGTTGGTACTGCTTGTGATCAAATGTGACTCAAAGGGATATTTCACAACCAAAATGAAAATTCTGTCATTAATTAGTCATCCTCAAGTCGTTCCAAACCTGTAAGACCTCCGTTCATCTTCGGAACACAAATTAAGATATTTTTGATGCATTCTGAAAGCTCTTTGACCCTCCCATAGACAGCAAGGGTACTACCATGATCAAGGTCCAGAAACAGAGTAAGGACATCAGTAAAGTATCCCATGTGACATCAGTAGTTCAACCGCAATTTTCAGAAGTAGCTACAAAAACATTACTTTTTGAAGAAAGAGTATCATGATGTATGCGCGCCACTTCCACTTCATGTCCTTTCCCCGCTTCATGGGAGCGTGCAACAGAGCTTCTTCTCAGAATGCATTCCAACATATTTATTAAGTTTGGTGTTCCCGAATGGATGAACGGAGGTCGTACGTGGTTCGGGTGGGAAACAACGTTGACGGTTGAGTAATTAACAAAAAAACACAAAACAAAAAAACAAAACATTTTTGGGGCATGTGAACTATCCTTTCATGATGAACATGCATTAACCATAATGGATCCCATGAATGACCATTTAATAATCTAACATTGTCTTATGATTATTAGTGTTTATAGTGAGCAATTGGGGTAGTATTTCGGGTACAAAACTCGATGCGTGTAAACTTCAAGTGACAAAGTAGAGCGACAAATTCACGGTGGTGATTGGTGGATGGCCAGAAATATTTTCCTCGGTTATGCTTATGGTTTAAGCCACTAGATTCCCCGTCATGGCGTTTTAATGGATATAGCATACTGTATTGAACAGTCTCTTGTAGTTGCTCACGTGTTTGTGCGTGTCATCCTTAATTGCGTGCTTTGTTTAGTTTTTGCATTTGAATGTACTATTGTAGACAATTATCAGAAACACTAAATTTTTGTACGTTTCTATTTTGTATGTGTAATTTAAGGAGGGTTAAGTCCGCACATCCAGTGTTTATGTTAATGATGACATTCAGCAAAACTGTGCATTCCATCCTTGAATGAGCGGCTTCCACCGGGAAACTCATTCAAACCGCTACAGAGGGAGAAGAGATTGCCCGAATGACCTAAACAAATTAAAAATATGAACATTAGACATCTGGTTATTGGTCATGAGTAAGTAGTTTCTAACGTTTCTTATATACTGCAATTATGTATACGACGGTATGCGAACACAAACATTAACTAGTAACACGCTTCATATAAAATCCCCCTCACTGTCCATGATTTCCAATAGGGTCAATGCATGCTTTAAAATGTCAAAAAAATTATTTCTTCAATTTAACCATCGAGTGTCTTTGAGAAACCACTGAAATAATGTGGCTGTATTCTTGCTACGTACTGGCTGCTCCATTACACACAGCTTTACTTTTCGCGTATTCCTCAGTTACTATGGAAAGCCTCAGGGAGTGTCTCAACTCAGTGGTTCTCGAACGCTCCTCTGGGGAGTGGTCACAAAGATGACACTCCCCATCATTCCCAATGCTCCCTTTTGGGTCATCAAGCTTCGGCTTTCAGATTGTTGTTGAAAAATGTGACCATCCTAGTCTGGGTTGACAACTTACATATTGATTTCTTTAAATCTCAGAGTAGGATCTTCTGTTGTCCTTCTTTCCCTCAATCTTTCCAGTGGTGAGCGGTTCGTTACCCAAGGGACATACAACCTCCTGGGGCACCTTTGACCTGACTGGCAATCCCTCCAGCCCCCCGCGGTGGTCCCCCAAATTGAGGTCACCTTCGAGATCGACGTCAATAGGATCCCGCGTGTCACCCGCAAAGGACCTGGGCACAGGCAACACGAACAAAGGATCACCATCAGCAATGACCAGAACCGCGCCTGACACACGAGAGAACATTGATCGCATGGTGAACGGAGCTGAAGGCACTTTGCTGACAGAAGACAAGAAGCTGAAGGTAGCGCATCGATGCCCGCCAACGAGCCTGGAAAGCTATGCTACTCGCTGCAAGTAACCAAAATTGGGTATAATGAGAAGGTGGGGGTGCAAACTGTCAATCGACGATAAGTGAGGACATCAAGAAGGCCATTGCGGAACTGAGATAGCGTGTCTAGGAGTCTCACGCTGATGCAAGATCTCGAGGACTTCCAGGCCCAAGCAGTAAGGCGGATGGAGGAGATCAGGCAGCCCATCATAAGCCAGGCTGTCCGGCGGGCAGGCGGAGCGGCCCGCCACCGTAGGGGAGGACGACGACAAAGGATGAAGTTATAGATTGTCCCAAGACTATTGTTTTCAACATCGCATGATGGCCCTCGACTCTTCTTAGGATGTACATATTGAACACGCAGAACCTTTTGTACTAGACTGGCAAAAACGTTCTAAAGCCCTCAAATCTCGTCAGGAAAGGGACTTGGTGGGATAGCGGTTAGAGAGTTGCGTTTGTTGGCTTTTCTTCTCTCATCCTGTTTGTAGATGTTGTGCAGCCTGGTTTGTTGGCTTACTGAGGGGTGTGGAACAAATTGATTCACATATGTATCGTTCGATCCAGACTTCTAAATCGATCTGGCTAACGTGGTTACATTTCTTTGACTTCACTGTACTAGTTATTGGCATGTTAGAGTTTATTCACAGTAAAGTCCGTGGGAAAAAAGGACTTCAATGCAAGTGTTCACTCGAGCGGACACTCAGCTGAAGCGCAAGCACAATTGGGTCTCGCCATATCTCCTATGCATGCATATCCTGAATTATTAGTTCTCTTTCACAGTTTATTACACTTATATCGTCAAATTCACACACAATTGTCAAAATGCCACTTTGTGTGGCGTATGTGTATGTGATAGTATGCAGTGCTATGTGCATGATGTGAGAACACAGGGACAGTTGAAGCAAATTGGGATGTGTACAGTATCTAGATCCATGGATTTGTTCTTAAAGTGACCCGGGCAACTCTTTAAACTGTTGCCGCCTGTCATACTACGGTTTAAGTAAAAACAACCACACCAGCTGTGAATAACTTTGGTATTTTTTATTATGGAAGTCAATTTTACTATGTAGTTTAATACAAATGCAGAATATACTGTGATTTTATTTTTATATTTGATCATTCAGTTTCTGTAGTATTTCTTAAGACATGTTTCTCTTGTTTTGTTCCTGTCCTATTGTACATTTGTCCTATTGTTTTTAGTTTATTTACGCAGTTTTATGTTTGCAAGGTTTTTTATTTTTGAATCAAGGAATATATTATCCCTTAAACGAACAAATTAACCATTGGTTCTTACCATCAACTAAAACTGAAGAAAGACAAAACATGGTTACTATAGTTATATTGGGTAACACACAAATTTAAGCATAGTGTCTACCAGCAGTGTTAACCATGGACATTTGTAGTAAAAGTGTGGTTAGTCACAAATGGATTAATCCAGTTTGGCAAAAAACCACTGGTACTACATTTTACTACAATAAAACCATGGCTTAATTCTATGTCCTATGTGGTTTTTATTGCTGCATGCTTAATACAGAGCGACGCTGGTCTGACTGCAGTCTCTTAAATGGCATTTGTGTTCTACTACTGGCGTTTGTTGATACAGTATGGAAGATGAAAAACACAATCCCATTTTCAGTTCCTTTAGGGTTCGCAGTGTGATTTTTTTCTTTAGACTATTAAAATGTCTTTGCAGTCAAATAGTGACAATCACCCAAAACTGTAAACTAGAATAAAATCAATGCAAAACAGTGCTGTGATCTTTGTTTGGAACTATTTTCATTGCCAAAATTGAGCAAAAAAAATTGATTCAAAATCGTCAAGTCACTTTTATTTATATAGCGCTTTTAACAATACAGACTGTAACAAAAAAAAACTGAACAGCATTAAATAGATAAAGCAAAAAGGCAGTTCATCATTGAATTCTGGGCTTCCATACCACCTCAGCAGTGCCACAAACTGATCACCACCTTGCCACGCCGAATGAGGCAGTAATTAAAGCAAAAGGAGCCCCTACCAAGTATTGAGTACATGTGCAGTAAATGAACATACTTTCAGAAGGCCAACAATTCGCTAAACATGTTCTTATTGGTCTTATAAAGTATTCTAATTTGTTGAGAATTGGTGGGTTTTTGTTAAATGTGAGCCAAATCATCACAATTAAAAGAACCAAAGACTTAAACTACTTCAGTCTGTGTGCACAATTTTATTTAATACACAAGTTTCACAATTTGAGTTGAATTACTGAAATGAACTTTTTTACGACATTTTAATTTATTGAGATGCACCTGTATATCCAACTAGTGCGGTGGGGACTTATACCCTCTTGTCCTATGTTTTCAAATGAGTGTATCGGATGCATCCAGTGACAGCTAGGAACAGAATAGTGACAAACAAGGGAAATGAAAGGTAAGCCCTGCTCTCAGTTGTTGTATCGAACCTTCAATGCGTATATTGCTGGTTCTGTCCACTGCTTTTTGGAAGGGCTCTAAGGAACTGCACTCCAGTGGTTAAGGTCTTAGCTCTCAGATCTTGGAGGGGTAGAAGGTGCCCATGTCGCAAGATCTAGCTACGGGGGTATCCTCACGGCTCGGCTGGGAAGGTGTCTCTTCCGGTCACATGTCATCCACTAGGTGTGTCATTCCGAAACATGGCTTTTACATCACTCGTTGCTATGCTGTTGACACTCAACTACTTCTCATTCCCATTCCTAATGAATCCGAGATAGTGCTGCATCCAGGCATTATCACAGGAAATTCTTGATGGATGAAGAATCATAACTTTCAACTCAACTTGCCAAGACAGAACTGCTGTGGTTCAGCACACCATCACTTCATCACAATTTCACAATCCAGCTAGGTGCATCACCATAAACACCCTTCCGGACGCCAGGGACCTGCGAGTGGATTTATGATCAGCTGAATATTACTGTTACAGACGAGTATTGCAACTAGAGTTGAGGATTCCCCAAAAAAAAAAAAAATGAATGGCTTTGTATCCAGGGCAAGACAAAGGGATAAGCCACAAAAACAGGCAATGGTCAGGGCAGGCAGCAAATGATCAAAAACCAGGAAAACAATCCAGAGTCAAAAAAAAAAAAAAAGCACAGGCCGACAAAGGGAAAACAAAACAAGGCAGGTAAGAGAAAAAACTATCAGCAGTGATTTAAGACCTGAAAGCAACTCCAGTATAAAAGTACAGATTATCGTACAAGGAAATGACTTTGGTGAAGTTGTATTAGGTCACTAGTTTAGAATAGTACTTAAGTTAAAAAGTCTTAACCGCATGTGAGATTTATTGTAGTTAAGTATGAAAATATTTTTTAAATTTCTTAAACTACTTAAGTATTGAACGGTAACAAGAAACAGTAAATGCAAAACTGAAAAAAGAAGTAAATACATATAGGACAGTCTATAAAAATTAACACACAACGTGAGTAGCAAAGATTGTTATGGAAACTGTTTCTTTCATTTTGTATTTTTGGGTAAGACTAAGAAGCACTCCTCCGGTATTTACTCTTCCTTCCAACATTAAGAAACAAACATGTCTGGGAATTGCATTGAAATAGCTTTAGACATATTTCCACAGTTTCCTGTATCTCAGAAGGGACATACGTAGATGCCTTTAAACCTGCAGTACGAGATAAATAATGTTTGGTTTTTTTAACTAAAAACACTGAATACAGTATTTTACATGATTTAAAACATGAAAAAAAATAGTTGAAATGTGAAATTAAAACCGCCAGTAGGTTGACAGCAATGACGTTTAATGAGGGAGTCAATTGACGCTTCAAACCAGACTCATTCAACGGCTGAGTCATCATGAACCAAGTATTTGACTGTGTTCCCCTCCAACACCTCCTTAAGCCATCTCTCCTACCTTTTACCCGCATCACAACACATCTATCAACAGCGTCTCTCCTCACAGACCACCTTCCCCACTGCATTCAAGCCACCGCTCGTGGGTAACCCCAACTGCTCAATAGAAAAACCTACCTTAAATACTTCACTTACAGGTAGCTACAGGGACCCTGTTCCTCCTCTCCTTCCATTCATAGCGAAACCCTTGAAAGAGTTGTTTTCAACCAGTTTATTTTTTTCTCTCACAGAACAACAAACTGGATGCTAACCAGTCTGGCTTCAGGAGTGGCTATTCAACTGAGACTGTGCTACTGTCAGTCACGGAAGCCCTGCGGATTGCAAAAGCTGATTCCAAATCATCAGTATTATTCTGCTGGATCTATCTGCGCTTTTGACACTGTCAACGTTAGATCCTCCTGTTCTGCCCTCTCATTACGGGCATCACAGGGATTCCACTTCGCGGTTTGAATCCTATCTCACTGGTAGGTCTTTCAGGGTGGCTTGGGGAGGGCAGGTACCCAAAAGCACATCAACTTGTAAATGGGGTTCCTCAGGGATCAGTTCTTGGACCCCTCATCTTCTCCTATACACAACATCATGGGCCCCAATCATACAGGCACATGGCTTCTCCCTACCATGCTATGCTGATGATACACAGCTCTATCTTTCATTTCAACTAGATGATCCAACAGTGGCGGGCACGGATCTGAGGATGCCTGGCGGACATCTCGGCATGGATTAAAAAATATCACCTACAGTCAACCTGGCAAGGACTGAGCTTCTTGTCTTCACTGCCACTCCAACTCTACAGTATGATTTCTCCATCAAGCTAGGTTCTTCTAAAATTTACACCATCAACTTCAGTCAGAAATCTTGGGGGTAACCTTTTGATAATCAGCGACCTTTAAAGACCACATTGCAAAGATGCTCTATCTTGCAGGGTTTTCATTGCACAACATCAGAAAGATCAGGCCTTTTCTAACAGAGCATGCAGCACAACTTCTTTCCAGGCACCTGTCCCTTTCTAGGCTGGACTAAATGCATGCTTTCTGGCTGGACTTCCATCCAGCACAATCAATCCTCTACAAATAATTCAGATGCAGCGGCCCCGACTGGTCTTCAACGAGCCCAAAAGAGCCCATGTTAAACTGTCTTTATCTCCTTGCACTGGCTACCAATTGCGGCTCGCATCAAGTTCAAGGGGCATTTATGCTGTATATAGAACACCAAGGCTTAGCACTCGCCTACTTCCCACCATATTACGACCTACATCCCCCCCAGAAGTCTGCATCCGCAAGGGGAGGACCCCCTCGTGGTACCATCACAGAGAGGCTCAAAATCACTTTCCAGAACATTCTCGTTCCCCCCTTCCGGGCTGGTGAATGATCTTCCCACCCTTATCTGGAATGCGGAATCCCTGACAATTTTCAAACTACAGCTGAAAACTCATCTCTTTCGAAGCTACTTGATTTCATCATCATAAAAAAAGTCTTTTCTTTATTTATTTCTTCTCTTTCTAGCTTGTACATATTTGAACAATGTCTAAAACTTGGTATTACGAGCACTTCCTGTGTCTGTTTGCCTCTTTAAGAAGAATCCCTTTTGTATCCCCCAATTGTAAGTCGCTTTGGATAAAAGTGTCTGCAAAATGACTAAATGTAAATGTAATGAGGAATCACTGAATCATTAGTTCAACTGATTCATTCAAAAAGCTGAGTTCATTCAGTAAGTAAACAGCATTGCTCAGAGATGCAAAACAGTGCTGTGATCTTTGTTTGGATCTATTTTCATTCCCAAAAATTGAGCAAAAACAAGCAAATTATGCCCTAAATGTAAGCCACTTATTGCTAACTTTACTGAACTTGTATAAAATGATTACCATGTTTCTCAGACAAAGAGCTGTAAAACTCTCCAGTATTTCCAACCTCCTCTTGGAATTTCAGCCTTTCTCATTGGACAAGCCCATCCTGAGAGGCATGAATCTTCTCAGACCTTAAAAGGCTCATGCACAGTTCCACCCATGTCTTCTTCTTCTAAGTCTTCTGCTAAATCTTCTGATTGCTGCCTGTGTGGAGAGCCTGAGCCAGTGTGGGCTCCAACACAGCCTGTCAGTCTGCGGTTCTGTTAGATTCTGAGAAGATGAGGATGTGAGCTAGAACACTTCTGCAACCTGCTAAGTCTGGGTCAGGCTTCGTGCCTTGACTTTCCATTCACCAAAGATCCTAGGATCCGAGCTGATGTCTCTCTTAGCTCTTTTTCACTTTCCACTGGTAAGAAACTCCCAATCACCATCGAGTCGGAACATTTTTGGGAAATTCATCACTCTTCAAACCTGGAAGAATGCGATCGCAAGTCCAAAAACCTTGAAACCATCAAGAGTTTCATCCGAGACGCTTCCAGATCCCATCAGGGGTTTAAACTGACTTTTCTATAGCTTCATTTCTCGGGGTTTTTCCTGATGATTTAAATCCATCACCCTCATTTGCCCTTTCCCATGTATGAGTGATTGTGTGTTTGTTTGTTTGTTTGTTTGTTATACTAGTTGTGTTAGTGTTTAGTTAATAAAACTCATGTGCATAAATTGCATGAGTTTCTGATTCTGCCTTGCACATTAATGTCTCTTTATGATTTTGATCTTTGTTGCATGCCCTGATGCATTAATACTGTCTGAAAGTATTTTCTGTGGCCACGAAAACATCCTTTCCTAGAGTTGATATAAAATTGCACTAAATGTTCGCTGGACAAACAGATTAGTTGATGGCAATTTAATTCTGCTACAGTTACTACTGGGAGTTGATATAAATAGTTGTAAATTTAAACATAATTGAGCTAATTTACTACAGTGCCGTACTCATTAGACCTTCAGCCAACGGTCGTGGGCGTGACTTTTGAGGCTGGGCTACTTTTCGGACCTAAAAAAAATTATAAAAACGCCCAAAATGTCCGGGATTCGGGTTTTGCTTTCTACAGTCGCCATTCACTGTGTGCGTTTTTGTTTTCTTAATCCCGCTCCTGCTGAATATCTGAAAATTATCACCTGCTCCCGCGATTTCATATGCTATCAATATGCAGAGTATTTAAATCTCTTTTTGAATGAGCGCTCGCTGTTCACTTAAACTTCCGATTTCACGATCACATGCGCTCTGTGTAAAGGAAATCAGATATTTGTAAAGAGTCAGGAGCTGTTGAGCAGCAAATCCTCCAGCATGGTCTGTCAGCCATCTCTCCTCTCAACCTGTGATCAGTCAAATCTGATTCCTGCAGCTCGTGCTGGATGCAGGGTTGTCAAGTCCAAGGTTTTTTTTCATTTATTTATTTTTTTAGATGGAATTTGGCTACTTTTAAACTGTTGCCATGGGTTGATTTTCCCCCGTGGGTTAAAGGTGTGAACATTTGCATAAATTAATTTTGCATTCTACCTATGATAAACTGTGCTGTTAAGTTTTGTGAAGGGGGCCACTGACAGAAAGCTGGCGCTTTTTTAGCTGAGTTCTATAAAAATAGCATTACAGTGACTTGTAAAAATAAGTATTTTTAGTTATGGAAAAGACATTTTGAGTTTTTGATATTTGAGATATGGCCATGCACTCTGGTGGCACTACTTTAACACCAACCACACCACAGCCCCCCCGCTCCCACACACACCCACTGTCCCCTTTTTTTTTTTTTTTGAAAAACTAAAATATCGGCAACCATATTTAAAAAAAAAAAAAAAAAAACACATTTAAAACTACAACTATTTAAAAAAAAAATACAATAATATATGGTAACACTTTACAATTAGGTTCATGGTTCACATCTTTAAAAAAAAAAAAAAAAAAAAACATTTAAATCTAATTGTTGCCTTTTCATGCCTTTTATTATTACGAAAGTAATAATAATAAGTACTACTAATAATAAAAACTGAAAGAGTAAACATTAATTTATAAGTGAATAAAATTTGGGCTCAGTGCTGTGCAATAAACTAAAAAAACTTTAATAATATACAATAAATAGTCAGTGTGAAATTTCATTAATTGTACCATGACATTTGAAGTCTGATCATTTCTGATGCAGATTTACACTTTCCTATCACCGTTGGTGCCGGTTTTTTTTTACTATTTAACTTCCTCTTCCTTCTGTTGATTTCTCAGTGCAGTTTGTTGTGAAAGGCAATATCAGAGATATCTAGCTTATCTTTTTTTCATGGTCTCACCACTGTACCGTGATTGAGGTAATGTAGGCTTATATTCACGTGTCAAGTTTTTGTGCGGATATTTTTTATTGATAGATCATTTTATCAATTCTGTAGGATATTTTTTTTTTGATATGTTATTTTATGTGATTTTAATGTATCTTAATGTTAAGTTCACTCATGATTTATTTTGTATTGTATTGTTTTTTTAAGTCTGATCATGTGATTTTTCTAATATAACTTTATTAAGTGCACTCCAACTTTATTTTGTAATGAAATGTTACTACTTAATAATAATAAAATAAAAATAACATTAAAAAAAAAATCCAGATTGAAATATTATTTTACAAGACACCAGTGGTTGAAAATCAGAATTATGTTGATACTATAATTACCTGTAATTCATTAGCACTTTTGGCAAATGAAAATATATTACTTAAGCATGCATAAAAATGCTAAATCAATAATAAAAAAAAGGAAATAATAATATGTCAGGATTAACCATTTTGTATTACGTGAAATGCAGTCATACTAGATTCAGAATTGTTCTTATTGTTGCATCAGCTTGAAAGCCAGTCTTTTGTTGCTTGCATGCAGATAGTTTTGCTCAAGCTCTGCTAATGAGTCACAAAACCACAACAATATCATTGTGAATGTGCCATATATTCATGCATGCATTTGGCACCCATACACCCATCCGATTCTCTTTTGAACCTCAGTGGTTACTTATTTGATTTGTATCAGTTAAATAAACTATAATTAATTCATTTACTTGGAAGTAAGACATGTAAAAGCAGGATCATGTACAGACAGTCGCTTATATACACAATATACAGCATATCCTCAACTGATATTTGACTTTACTGACTCCCCATATATTCAAACCCATAACATCTGCTTCTGTTTGAGAATAGAAGAGTCAAATGTGTAAGTATATGTAAGCATAAAATATGTTTTATCATAAGTTTCAATATAATATTCCGAGTGCTTGGCCTGGTTTAAATGCAGCAGCGTTCATCGTCCCGCCCCCATCCAGAATATTCACAGACTGACGCTGACGCGAACCAATCAAATCCTTACAGTTCGCCTCATCTGATGACGTTTCCGCCACCAGTACGTGTGCAAATCAGCATCAGCCAGCGTGCAGCGCCCAGCCAATCAGCGCCTTCCAACGAGCAGCTCTCCGACCAATGGCGAGGCTCCACGACGGGGAAGCGCTGACGGCTTATATACAGGCGAGCGAGCGCCGCGAGTAACAGTCGAGACTCAGAGAACACACGAGAAACACGGACACGAGAGAAAGAGACACGCCCTTGAGATTACTGCTGATTACTACACTCCTCAGGTAAGAACAGATCTCATTTACACTCTTAATTTCATTGGTTTATCTTACAAAAGCTGTAAAGATCAAATGAACCCGTTATAGCTGTTTTGACTGGATCGATGGTGTTGAGAAACGGTTAAAAACCGTTGCTTCAGTTGGTAGATTTAAAAAAAAAAGTGTATATATACACATTTGTAAATATAAATGTACAAAAGAGATTAAAAGTGTGTCTTGTTTGCTGCTTGTAATGTTTATTCATTCGATAGTTACCGGTAAGACAAAACGAATGAATGATTTTATCTTAAATAGGTTTTTATCTTTAGTAAATATGTTTTAAATTATTAAGGACTTTTGGATATTATAAAAATATTAATCTGTGGAGTAAATATTAAAAGTGCGGATTTGATGATGGGTGAATCAGCAGCCACGAGGTTGAACTTGAGACTAGTTAGTCTTGACTAGTACAGAAGCTGGTTTAGTTAATGACTGCTTCTTATTTTTTTATTTTTTTTTATTTTAACTAAAGGTGTATATTGTTTTAATGTCCTTAAGTAAATATGTATTTCGTTTTTTCACATTTTTATATTTTAATTACTTGATATGCATTCGCAGTTGAACTCAATGCAGCCATTCAAGCCTTTTCTGGTTCATCTCTCCAGAAGAAAATCACCAGATTATTAGTTTTTGCATGTAATGCATTGGTTGGTTTATAGTGATTATATAAATGATCCAGCCACTGAGTGACGTGTGATTCGTTATGTTCCTGCCCTGACCTGTGACCTTTCTTTTTAAAGCACTCTTTACAGAAATTAGGAGATTTGACACCAGATCAAGGTCAAGATGCGACTGCTCTGCGTGTTCCTGCTGGTGGCCGGCAGCGTGTTTGCCGACGAGGACGACAAGAAAGAAAGTATTGGGACAGTGATCGGAATAGACCTCGGGACGACCTACTCCTGGTGAGAATGAGTTTTGCCGACGAGGATGACAAGAAGGAAAGTATTGGGACTTGATTTTCAAGACAAGGGAATTTTTTTTTTTTTTTTACTTTTTTTTTTTTTTTTTTTTTTTTTATTTTTATATTTATATATATATGTATGTATATATATGTATGTATATATAATTTTTTTTTTTTTTTTTTTTTTTTTTTTTTTATGTAAAGGTTTCACATCTCTATTATAACTTTTTAAAATATATATTTTTTTATGATTTTTATTTATTATTTTCTATTAATGCTTAGCCTTAAAATAATTATCTATTTAATATTTTACATAAAATTTTATTTAAATTTGTGTGTGTGTGTATATATATATATATATATATATATATATATATATATATATATATATATATATAATATATATATATATATATATATATATATATATAATTTTTTTTTTTTTTTTTTTTTTTTTTTTTTTTTTTAGTGATGCTCAGCTTTAAGTATTTCTGTTATAATATTTAACTAATAATTTCTTTATATATATATATATATATATAATAATTATTATTATTATTATATTATTATTTTTTTTTTTTTTTTTTTAGTAATGCTGCTGACATTTCTCTATTTGAGTGTTCTTATACTATTTTATTTTTGCTCCAGTGTTGGAGTGTTCAAGAACGGCCGTGTGGAGATCATCGCTAATGACCAGGGAAACCGCATCACTCCGTCATACGTGGCCTTCACCACCGAAGGTGAGCGTCTCATCGGAGATGCTGCGAAGAACCAGCTGACCTCTAACCCCGAGAACACCGTCTTTGACGCCAAGAGGATGATCGGACGCACGTGGGGCGACTCGTCCGTGCAGCAGGACATTAAATACTTCCCCTTTAAGGTACACATGTCTGCCAGCCTGTGTCTGAACTGTGTTTGTCTCTTTGAGTTCAATGAAGAACGCTAAACACCTGCTGTGTCTCCTCCAGGTTATTGAGAAGAAGAACAAGCCTCACATCCAGCTGGACATCGGATCAGGTCAGATGAAGACTTTCGCCCCTGAGGAAATCTCTGCTATGGTTCTGACTAAAATGAAGGAGACTGCAGAGGCTTACCTGGGAAAGAAGGTAAAGTTTTGACTCCGACACCAAGAAAACATGTATGTTTGTTTGAATTAGGTATAAATAAATGATGTTTTTCTTTTTTTTTTTATGTAGGTCATGCTGTGGTCACTGTGCCCGCTTATTTCAACGACGCCCAGCGCCAGGCCACCAAAGATGCAGGAACCATCGCCGGTCTGAACGTCATGAGGATCATCAATGAGCCGTAAGCACTGTATTACTTTTGCTTTGTTGCATAACGGGTCGCTTTCTTGAATCAATCCACATCAGAGTTGACTGGTTTTGTGGTCCAGGGTCACACACACACACACACACATATTTAATTATCAGTAATAACTCTAATGATCTTGTTGCTCTCCACAGAACCGCAGCTGCCATCGCTTACGGTCTGGACAAGAGGGACGGTGAGAAGAACATCCTGGTGTTTGATCTCGGTGGCGGCACCTTCGACGTTTCCCTGCTGACCATCGATAACGGCGTCTTCGAGGTGGTGGCCACTAATGGAGACACTCACCTCGGCGGCGAAGACTTCGATCAGCGCGTCATGGAGCACTTCATCAAGCTCTACAAGAAGAAGACCGGCAAGGACGTGCGCAAGGACAACCGCGCCGTGCAGAAGCTGCGTCGTGAGGTGGAGAAGGCCAAGAGAGCGCTGTCCGCCCAGCACCAGGCCCGCATCGAGATCGAGTCCTTCTTCGAGGGGGAAGACTTCTCCGAGACGCTGACCCGCGCCAAGTTTGAGGAGCTCAACATGGTAAGAGAAGCTCCGCATTGCCAACTAAACCTTCACAGAACTAGAATTTATGAATAATATTAATAACACTGATAATTATTAATAGTATCAAAAGATTTTCACTTATTTTGATAGAAACTGAAATTTAAAAATATAAATTTTAGGGGGAAAATTTATACTAATTTTCCTTTTGTTTAATTTTTTTTATTCAGTTTTTATTCTTTTCTTTTCATTTTTTGCTAATTTAAAAAAAAAAAAAAATTCAATTTAAAAAAAAAACAAAAAAAAAGCAAAACTGAATTAAAAATGTTAATAAATACTGTAATATCTAGACCATAATCTAATACTACATCTTTCTAGAAATTTTTTTTTTTTTTTTTTTTTTTTTTTTTTTTTTTTTTTTTTAAATTACTAAAACTTTTGAAAACTACAATTTAAAAACTAAAACCGAAAATCTAAAAATAAAAAAAATTCTAAATATTGGTAAATACTGTTGTAGTTTATTATAAATCCAAAAATAACTGATTGTGGCTGTGTCATGTTTTGTGGTTTTCTCCTCACAGGACTTGTTCCGCTCCACCATGAAGCCGGTGCAGAAGGTTCTGGAAGACTCTGACCTGAAGAAGACTGACATTGACGAGATCGTGCTGGTCGGCGGCTCCACTCGTATTCCCAAGATCCAGCAGCTGGTGAAGGAGTTATTCAACGGCAAGGAGCCGTCCAGAGGAATCAACCCGGATGAGGCCGTGGCTTACGGAGCCGCTGTCCAGGCTGGAGTCCTGTCAGGAGAAGAGGACACTGGTGAGTCTGTCCACAACTTCTGATGCTGGACACATCTCGGGCGGGGCTCTATAATCACACGGTCTCTTGTGAGATGCTTACTGAATGAAGTGTGTTGAACAGGTGACCTGGTGCTTCTGGACGTTTGCCCTTTGACCCTGGGCATTGAGACGGTCGGAGGAGTGATGACCAAACTCATTCCCAGGAACACCGTCGTGCCCACCAAGAAATCCCAGATCTTCTCCACCGCTTCTGACAACCAGCCCACCGTCACCATCAAAGTTTATGAAGGTGAGCAAACCGTTTCAGCACACCAACTCCATTCACTTCATCTTGACTCAATTTCATTTACAGTCATTACCAGTTTTATTCAGGTCATTCAAATCAAAAGAGTGTGAATGATCTGGTTTTAAACCTAAAGACTTTTCTTCTCCCTCCATATTTTACTATATTTTAAGCCATTTTCACTTAGCCATGGTAGCGTACATTTGCATTTATGACCTTATTTTATTCAGCTGGTCGATATGAAAGATTGAGTTATATAAGTTTTTTTTTTTTTTTTTTTTTAAAGAAACTTAAACCATAAACTTATCTTTTCATATTTTGCTAATTTAAGTCCTTGTAAGCCAAATATTTAGATTTTCTATTTAAATCAAACTGTGAATTTTTTTTTTTTTTTTTTTTTTTTTTTTTTTTTTTAATTTAAATTTAAATCTGATACAATGTAAATTTGAAAAGACCTTTGAAGGTGTGAAAATGTAGCTGTCACACCTTTTAAATAATAATAATAAAAAAAGTTTTTCTCACTTTAAGAAAGCCATGATGGTGTTAAATGACACGCATTTACATTAAAAAATTAAAAAAAAAAAAAAAGTAAATTCAAGATGAGCTTTCTTTACAAATTTTTGCTATATTAACCCATCTCTCTCTCTCTCTGTGTCAATAAAATTTATTATATTTTTTTTTTTTTTTAAAGAGAAACCTGAGAAAAAAAACCCCCCCCCCCAATGCACATTTTGCTAATTTGAAAACCACATTTGAAACCATTTCTAATTTTTCTAATTAAATTGATTTTCAAGACAAGGGACGTTTTTTTTTTTTTTTTTAAATATTAAATGAGAAGTTTCTAATCTCTCATCTTGAATCTTCATGTTTCCAGGCGAGCGTCCGCTGACTAAAGATAACCACCTCCTGGGCACCTTTGACCTGACCGGCATCCCTCCGGCTCCCCGCGGCGTCCCTCAGATCGAGGTCACCTTCGAGATCGACGTCAACGGCATCCTGCGAGTCACCGCCGAGGACAAGGGCACCGGCAACAAGAACAAGATCACCATCACCAACGACCAGAACCGACTGACCCCCGAGGACATCGAGCGCATGGTGAACGAGGCCGAGCGCTTCGCCGACGAGGACAAGAAGCTGAAGGAGCGCATCGACGCCCGCAACGAGCTGGAGAGCTACGCCTACTCCCTGAAGAACCAGATCGGGGATAAGGAGAAGCTGGGCGGCAAGCTGTCATCTGAAGACAAGGAGACCATCGAGAAGGCCGTCGAGGAGAAGATCGAGTGGCTGGAGTCTCACCAGGAGGCAGACCTCGAGGACTTCCAGGCCAAGAAGAAGGAGCTGGAGGAAATCGTGCAGCCCATCGTGAGCAAGCTGTACGGTAGCGCGGGCGGCCCGCCGCCAGAGGAGGGCGAGGATCAGGGTGACAAGGACGAGTTATAGATCGTCTGGACTCTGTTTTCAGTCGCGTTGACGCCTTCGCCTCTCTAGGTGTACATATTAAAGAGTTGTGTTTGCTCCCTTCGCTGTTTTAGGTGTAGTTGTTTAACTTAGCATATATTTTTGTACGTGTTAAACACAGTTAAAAATTTTTTTTGGGTAGTATTTTATATGTAGTCTTCAGACAAAATAATCATCAA
Source organism: Cyprinus carpio (assembly GCF_018340385.1). Lineage (NCBI taxonomy): Eukaryota > Metazoa > Chordata > Actinopteri > Cypriniformes > Cyprinidae > Cyprinus > Cyprinus carpio. The sequence goes on along the minus strand of NC_056576.1, from coordinate 6,622,666 downwards.
TTTTTCTCTTTAGACCAAATCTTAAATTTGGGATTGAATTTGAAAAACTTAATAAATTAAAATTTTTTTTTTTTGGGGGAACTATCCCAAAATAGTGAAAAAAAAACAAAAACAATATTACTATTATATAATTTAAAAAAGACAATAAGACAAATTGATGCCATTTAAAAAGAAAAACATTTTTTTTAGATTAGGTTTACTTAAAGATAATTTATTTAAAAATCTTTTTTTTGGTTAACATTAATGACAATCCTGAACGGAAGGGATTAATACGACACACATTTAGTTTTCACCCACTGTACGTTTCAATCCATAACCTACTGTATTTCGGGGATATTAGATAAACTTTGAGCGATCAAAAACCAGGTACTTGCGCCCGCGCTTATCAGGGAATGACTTTTCGGGGCGGCCAACACCTAGAAACTATTTTTACGGGGCTTCGGGCTAAATTTTTTAATGATCTACAGCAAAATATAGAACTTTGTGATAACTAAGTGGATATTTCATTACGCAATATTAATTTTTGCTAAAATTCATAAAAAAATGGAAAAAGTTGATCAGAAACCCATTTTACCTGCCACCGCCCTTTCAGATGCCATCTTTTTTTTGGCGACGGTCACAGAATGGGGCGCACAGGATTTGGGATATCAAAAGGGAGGAAGGATACATCTATGCTGCCCTTTAAAAAAACCCAAATGAAGGCATCTCAGGAGACGGAACACACTTAAAATTA